>NW_013665639.1:118630-148117 GCF_000517525.1 Limulus polyphemus | reverse complement strand
GAAAACTAATACTACAAAGTTGAAAATGTGCAAGAATGCATCGAAACTTGATACAAAAGATGGAGAAGATCCATTGAAAGACGACAAAGTACTGGTAAAAAACGCAAAACCTGCTATAAATCCCTTAAAACCAAAGGTAAAAAAAGTGAAATATTGCATGTAAATGCGCAACGAACTAGTGAACTCATATACCAAATTTGGTGTAGATCCATCAGTTCAGTACCCTGTGGTAGCAACAAATCGAGAAACAAGTAGTAACAAAAAGCTTCACTGCAGTACACAAATGCATGCAGGGAAACCAATAAAGTAGTAACAAAAAACGACCACAAAAATCGCAAAACTAATACTACAAAGTTGAAAATTTGTATGTACATGCGAAAAGATGCAACGAAACTTCATACAAAAGTTGGAGAAGATCCATCGAAACGGGACGAAGTACTGGTACAAAACGCAAAACCTGCCATAACTCCCGTAAAACGAGGAGTAGAAAGGCGAAACTTTGCATGTAACTGTGCAACGAACTAGTGAACCTACATACCTACTTTGTTGAAGATCCATCAATTCAGTACTCTTCGTTTTACGGGAGTTATGACTGGTTTTGCGTTTTGTACCACTACTTCTCCCCTTTCAACGGATCTTTTCCAAGTTTTGAAACAAGGTTCATTGCATCTTTTGTTGTAATATTAGATTTTAATAATGAAAGTCATGTCGGGATGATCTATGTATAGCTGTATCATCCCGATATTCTTGTTTGCATTATTTTGGCACTGCCATCCTTACATCATTTTATACTCACAAAATTTTTAAATTATTCAATAAGGTAAAATAAGTGGATTCCATTGGTTGTAAACGATAAGTATATAAATCGGTAATTTGAGGGTTAAATAAATTCTGTAATATTGGACTGCAAGAGACCTGAATGAAGATATAACGAGAATTTTCCAGTACAAAGTTAGACACGAATTAATTTCTTTGTATTTATCAATAGTGTGTCGTTCACTTAATTGAACCATATATCTTATTTTCAGTGTGTATCAAAAAACAATTTAAAACTTTAGTTTTTGTAATTACTATAAACACACGTGTGGGATTACGTGTACAGCTAGATGTCATTTGATTTGCGATAATTTGGCATACACGAAAGTTAATCATTAGGCATAGATGAAAGTGGACAAAAGAAAGGAAGAGAAGCAAACGAACGTATAAAGGCTATACAATTTAATTCTTAAAAATGTGTCTATTAACATGATTATTATTCATTACCTAAACCAATTTATCCCTCATTACCTGTAATATTTCAAAACCTAGTTGAATACCACTATTTAGCTGTAAATATAAAAATATTTCTTATAGAGGAGAAAAGGCTAATTATATGAACTGAAAACATTAAGCTCCTAAGGTAAGTTCTAAATACTAACAAAATAGAAAGATACACATTTAAGTAAACTAGAATTGTACACGATTTAGTGTATAAAGTTCTTATTATTGCTGAAAATTCATTGTTTGGAATTAAGCACAAAGCTACACAAGGGGATATCTGTGCTCTGCCCACCATGGGTATCGAAAGCCGCTTTCTTACTGTGTGAATCCGCAAACATACCGCTGTGCCACAGGGGGGAAGGGGAGTGCTTACTCGAAATGACCGGATGTTAACTAGTAGTAAACGAACAACCATCAGTTACGAATCTAAATCAAATTGTATCGTAGAAAAACCTTTCAGTGTTGGTTAGAGATGAAGAATCAGCTTATTTAACAAATATCATAGATAATTAATAATAAACGAAAGAGAAACGAAAAGGTTACTGGAGTTCACTTATAACAAAACAAAATAGAAAAAGAGAGATACAGTAGTTAAATGAGTTTCTAAAGCACAAGGATCTCCATTTAGTAATTGAAAAATTCACGACTTAGAAAATGTGCACTTTCTTTTTGATCTTCCTATTGGTGAGTTAAAAAACTAAGTTTCCCTACTTTGGATGAACAATTGGTAAGGTTTGATTTATGGAACTTTCATACGAGATCTACTTTAAGAATCAGCTTTGCTCTTGAAAAGAAAAGAAATAATTTCGTCTGTGTCGAGTCTCTGTAACACCCAGGACGAATATAACAATCATCAGTACTGGCTTCCGGGTTTAATAGCAGAAAACGAAGTAGTCAGCCTTTAGTTGAAAGTGCAGCCTTTTCTGAAGGGTGATCTAGATGATACTATATCAGACTTTTCTAATCCACTTACTCACAAGAAGAAAGATAAAACGTAATTGATCATCTCAGAAAAGCATCCTGTTTTGAAAAATTGGAAGTTTTAGTTTTATTCAATCATTCTCTATTCCTGATATTCTATTTGTTCATTTCGACATCATTACCTAGTAACGTTTTAACTATTTTTCAAAAGAGTGATAATATTATTGGCATTCTACTTCGTAAAGGTTAAATGTTATAAGAATTTTGTTAGGATTTTCTTTCTTAATTTAATGTTCAAACAATGTGGGCAACTTTTAATAGCATTTATAATAATTCAATAAAAAAAATTAAATAAAGTAATTTAAAACTTACTTATATATTTTGTGATTTTATAGAAATATTCTAGTTCAGCGTGTGCAAAGATATTCTATTGATAAGGGCAGCGACAAAAGACAATATTCAATATATTAAACGAACACGGATTGGTATTGTAGGAAAGCTCTGGATTTCGAAGATGGCGAACTGGGTTCAAATACATGTAATATCATAAAATATTCCTCGCACTTTAAGCTGTGGGTGCATTATAATAGTAAAATTCATTCTCTTAGAGTGGGTGGTGGGTGATATGGTTCTTCTGACTGGCTGCTTTTTCTCTGATCAGTAGTTTAAAATTAGGGTCGCGGTAGAAAGTGTTAATAGCTTTGCTATAAATACAAAAAAGTATCTTAAAATACGTTCTGTTAGAGAACTATATCATGTTAGAAAATAGGCCAGTGAAGCATATAAATGTGTTCAAACAGTGTTGGATCTGGCATTCTGTTGGTAATATAAACAATTCAATGATCCAGGAAGATTTTAAAGTTAATGAAGTATTGAAACTCTCTTATCCCTAAAGACTCTTTAGGTAAATTTCGATTACTATATTTAACGCAATAAATCTGAATTGGGATTTATTTTAAAACTTTTAATGTGTATTGAACCACTTTAATTGAATGATCTTCAATGAATAGAAAATGGTTAAGAGCCAACGATACATAATCTAATTGGTCCAAGATATGTTGAGTTTCGTCAAGGTGAATAAATCTTCTTCAATTCTTAGAAAAAACAGAGAGAACAATTAGGTTTCTTCAGAGTATTATACTGTATTGAAGAAGATTATAATAACAGCTACACTGCTATGATAACCCAAGTAAGCCCACCTAGTAACAATACGTCTGGAACTCTTTCATAACCTTGCAAGAAGGACTTTATGAAATCCAACTAAGATTATTGAATATAAAAAGTAATTAAGTTTTAGACATGATATAGTGTATAAAACGATTACAATAATCAAAATTTCTAACATCACATCTAGGACAAGGCAAAATAAGATCGCGTTTATAAGATACTATCATCACCCCTCTCTCCATTTCTGTGTTACACATATCAAACATCTGATGATCAGTCATATGATGTAAAATGCAAATTACTGGTCATTCAGCCTTCGCTATAGATATTGGACTCACACGACGTTATTTAAATTGCTGCTTCGAATTTTAAAGTGATCTAAATTGTTTATAAACCACGTCTAGACTTCCGAGGATACAGATGCTCGGACATGTGTATAAAGTAGATTACCACACATAACAACAGCTGCTATTTATCAACAGTAACTGGCTGATAACAATAGGTACCGGCGCTAAGACGAAATCAGGCATTTGCAGCCGCAACTGGGCACCGTGTTAGTGGAAATACGGTTAGAAGCAGACTTTATAAGGTCAACCTGTATGTCAGGTACCTAATAAATGCATTCTTTTCACACCAAGCTATCAAAACTCTTGCCTGTAGTGTTGTCCAAAATATCGCCAGTGGATCAGCAGCGTAAGGAGCAAAATTATTTTAATAGATAAGTTATGCTTCATCCTCCATCCAGATATTAAACAAATACTATTTCAAGATTATCTATAACCAGATCCAACCCCCCTTTTTTTATCAAACAGGAACGTGACACATATAGTGGTGATAAAAGTATAGTGGATGTACAAGCCTCTACTTCGTGTGGAATAATACCATTAACATCACACATTATACGTACCATATCCTGCAATTCTTTGTGTCGCCACGGTGTTTGAGCAAACATCAATTCATGCTTTGAAAATTAGAGATTGACCAAATGGAGTGTCCCCACACTCACCAGACGTCAATATCCTGAGCATGCACGGAGTGATCTAGAGAGACGCGCAGCATTCTGTCAAGTGAACAGATTATAAATATTAAAGTTCCCTGAAACTATTCAGAGAAATAGTAGATGATACCTCAGGACTTTTACATCTCTCTGATTCTTAGCATCTAACATTAGTGTCATCTTGCCATTGCTATTCATAGTGCCCTTACTCCTTTTTTAGATGATTTTTTGTTTTGAATTTCGCACAAAGCTACACGAGGGCTATCTGCGCTAGCCGTGCTTAATTTAGCAGTTTAAGACTAGAGGGAAGGCAGCTAGTCATCACCACCAACCACCAACTATTGGGCAATTATTTTACCAACGAATAGTGGGATTCACCGTCACATTATAATGCCCCCACGGCTGAAAGGGCTAGCATGTTTGGTGGGACGGGGAATCGAACCCGCGACTCGCAGATAGCAAGTCGAGCTCCCTTTATTTAGGGTAACTTAAGAAAAATTCAAAATATAATAAAATAAAATATTTTTGAAGCCCTAATTTATTTGAAGTAATGCGCAAACTGCTAAATTTCAAATTTGTACAACTTTCATTGAAAGACTGTAATTTTTTATAAGGGAGGAGTGTTATATTTTAAGTTTACTCCGACTGTCCTTAATATTATATGAAAAATTAATACATGTCAACTTGTCTCAACATATAATAAATGGCTAGATTTAATACAGTTGGTATAAAACACTAATTCATCAGTTCCTTATTTAATTATTTGGGCACTAAGATTATTGGAGTAACACCGCTATAGTGACAGATGTAGTAGTAGCAGAATGGGAATATAAATTTTCTATAACTCCTTACAAACTTGCTCTTTCATCTGTTTAGTTTCATACTAATCCTTTATGTCATTCATATTTTAACATCTCTAGTAATTCATTATGCTACAACTAAAAATAATAAATGAATGACTTACTCTTTATCTATTTATTTTCTATTAAAATTTCATAAAATGTTAAGACAGTGTTTATTAGGAATTATCACACACACAATCAAATGGTGTGGGAATTGACACCAAGACAGGAGGTCGTCACGTGATCCCACATGGTGTGTAGAGCTGATGACAAGTTTGAAAAAAAAAACAATTTCACGTTCGTTTCTACATCTGTCAAAATATTTATGTACATTTAAACTTATTAGTTTTCCAAATACACAAATGAATATAACTGACTTTTAACAATAGTTCTTCGATTATTTCTGTATATTACCAGTGATATAATGAGATATAATATATATTATAACTTTTATACTGACGTTGTTCGCAGTAACTCACTGCAGCACGTTGGAAACTTTATTTTTCTTTTATAACTGCTTAGGCTTAGGACGCCTCGAAGTAAGAGTAGTTAAAAGCTTGTTCAATAAACATTAAACATTAAGATAAAATCAGGATTAAGATATTATGATTTTTTATCATTTACAAACCTTGTTTAAATATCATATTTATTATTATTTTCTTTTTACATAAAATTTGCACAATTATCGGCTGGCCCTTGGCCAGTTGTTTCGTTTGTCCCATCTATTATTTTGCAATTGTACAGACTAGTAACAAAGCTCCAGTTTTGATGCATACAAAATTAGTGTAAAAGTAGTAATACTGTACTATCTAAACCAATGTGAAGTTCTAGTATTTCTATATAGTGGTTAGCATGATAATGTCATTTTAGAAGAAGGTTAGTGTAATAGCCCCCAGCAGTATATCTGCGGACTTACAACGCTAGAAACCGGGTTCCGATACCCGTGGTGGGCAGAACACACATAACCCATTGTGTAGTTTTTTGCTTAATTACAAAAAACTTTAGTATAAAAGTTCTAGCACTGTGTACAAATCTTGTTATGATAACACCAGTAGTTTAGTATTATTTTAGCATTGGGCACTAAGATTATTGGAGTAACACCGCTATGGTGACAGATGTAGTAGTAGCAGAATAGAAATATAACTTTTTCTGTAACTCCTTACACAAAGTTTCTCCATTATTTCTTTAGAGATATATATCATACAGTACAAGGCAGAACTGTAAAAGTTAGACGTATCCTTCAAACGATGTAAAATGCTACAACCTGTTTTATAATACTATTGGAACTCGATATATAGCATGAACATATATAATACGTTGGCTGCTGGTGTTATTACTTTAGTGTATGTTTCATATAAAATGTTGATATGTGAATGTGTCTTATAGACTCTAAAGATATGTGAATGAGAAGCCAACCAGCTGTGTTCCATTACGTTGATACAACTTAGAATTTACAACAATAGGTTAAGAAGACTTAATTTATTGTATGAACTCTGACGTCATTATACATGACTGTGAATGGTTTGCCTATCTATTGGCATAATTCATCTCCACATGATACACTTCTTATGTTTTGGACTGTTTTGTTTTCGAAATTCCTTTAATAGAAATGTTTCTGTCAGTAACAAATCAACCTCATTCACTCTTATGTTTAAGTTAAAAATGTCCCTATCACTAACACCTCATTCATTCTTATATTTAAAGTAAAATCTTTTCTGCTTACTAATCTCACAATGAGTTAAAATATCTATTGTTTTATCTGTCGATAATCCCAAAAATAGGAGAGTAAAAATCAAAACGTAATTTAGTAGGAAACTCAAATATTTCTGGGTATTACGTATTTTATATTGAACATGACATGTAGCCCCCTCGCTCCCTCGATGGCTCATTGAAAAATGACATGTAGCCCCTCCCTCCCCCGATGGCTCACTGAAAGATGACATGTAGCCCCCTCGCTCCCCCGATGGCTCACTGAAAAATGACATGTAGCCCCCTCGCACCCCCGATGGCTCATTGAAAAATCTGAGGGATTATGGCGCTATAATAGAGCGTTTCGATGACCGCTATTTGTAGAGCACAGATAGCACATTGTGTAGCTTTGCGCTTGACAACAAACAAACAAATCTATTCAGGTAAATGAAATAATGACGTATATCTCCAGAATGTATCTTTATTATCTCAAAATTTCGTTTTTACAGCTTCGTTATGAGCTATCGATATCCTACAAGTTCACTAACCCAGTTAAACCTAACCTGGAACGCCAGTAATAAACTCCAGTTTTATTTTTCTTTATATATGATTTCCACAGAAACAAGAGGACCATGTTTTATTATGTCGTCCCTCAAACATTATCTCAATACTTGCGTGCCTTGCTTATTTAGATCTGCTCCTTTAAAAAAAAAATTAGAAAACACTATTATCAAAATTCTTTCTATATAATAAACTTCTAAGCTCTTTCACACAAATTCAAACCTGACTAGAGATTAAATTAGGGTGCCAGTTCTAATCCTCTTAGTGTAAGTGGTTAGTATAGCAGTCCTTCTGCTAAATTTATAAAGATAAAATCCTGTATATACTGCTGTATAAATTACGAAACACACAAATATATATAGTAAACAACACAAACCTACGCAATAACGAATTTAAAGTTATTTCACTTTTAAACTGAATGCGTAATAATTTAAATTTAAGAATTCAGTATAATTTCTTTTCATGCCCATTGTGCTACAGTATATTAAAAGGAAAAAACGCCATTTCTTTTCTTTTTTCACGGTGAAAGCTAATCATTATTAGTTGTTTCAGCCTACCAGTTTCGATAACATAATTTGTGAATACAATGTAACTTAGTCTATATTAGGCTTCAAACAAATAGCTTACATTAAACTCCAAACTGGAACTTAATATAGCCCAGACTAACATTGTATTCACAAGCTCTGATGATGATAACTAGTCGGCTGAAACAACTAACGAAGACTTTATCTTTCATTGTGCCAAAAAGAAGCGTTTTTGTATTTTACTTTTAATACAAGAATTTAGTAGATAGTCTAAAATTTATTTACTTAGTACTTTAATGTTTTTTTAAAGGACTTGCGAATGTTCATTACAAGCTGAATAGTCTAGAACCTATTTTTTAACTGTTTAACTGCCGAATTCCACCTTTAATAATCAATGAAATGAGGGTTAAGAGTTTTTAGTTTTGTGAAATAAAGTATCTACTAGATAAGCAGAGACTGGTTCACGTTTCTATCGATATTAGTTTTTCATTTCTTAAGTAAATCCAGTCGTTATCTGTTGCTTGTTCTAATCAAGACACTGGTCAGAAAAACTGCCGGACAAAACGGTCACTTATTTTGCTGTCTGATCAAAATACTAGCTCATAAAACTTTGGAGACGGCTTGAATGGATAATGAAGAAAACTTTATAATGAATACTGGTTCGTTCAGTCAATATTTGCTTACTTCTCTGCTCCAGTCATAGAACCGGACAAAACTGGTACCATATTTCCACAACTACTCACATAATACTAATTAGAAATATTCTTAGTCTTATTGCTGTTTATCTCTAAGATGTGTAAGTGGTGATCAAAGCTGATTAAAGCTATTTAATAGTGCTGTCTTGACCATTTCATTTAGATGTTTTCTAATAGAAAAAAAAATCCGTTAGGTACGGCCAATGCATGTGCCGGTCAGTGTAAAAGAAAAACACTTTGCTATGAGGCACGATTAAACTTCTGCATGAGAAAAGAATTGGTCATTACTATCGGAATTTCTCACTCACATTTCTTTGTACTTATTGTTCTCTCTATAACATCTGCCTATATCTTACCTTTATTGTTTTCCGGGGTTTCTGCTTTTTAGTTTCTCTATCTTTCTACATTTTCTGTTTTTCTACGTATCTTACTTTTTGTTTCCTAATTTCTTGTTTAGCTAATTATTTCTTTTAGTCGCTTTGTCCAACATATTCTCTTATGCATTCCTTTCGATAGCCTTTCGGGGTTATTTGTTTTTGTTTAAGTCTTTTAAATTTTATTTATGCATATATATATAGTCTCTGCTTTATTCTCAGATTTCATCGATTTTTTCTTTCTGTTTCTCTTGTTCTTCTAATCATCTCATTATCATTTTTCACGGTTTATTTCTTATATTCTTACTTTCAGCAAATAACATCATAACCCACCGCCCTGCAGTGGTGGTGTTCTTGAACGGTGGAGGTACATTATAACATACCATCAGATTTACATTACACGCTATGCTTTTATCCCTAGTCATCACGTTCCATAATAACTTGTACCAACAAACATAGCCTATCAAAGAAGCTTCAAATCGCGTTATCCAATCACATTTTCCCCAAATATAACATATTCGTTTATGAAAGTAATATGAATGATGATAGAGATATTACGAATTGTAAGTTCAAGCACGTTTCTAGACTCCGTCACAGGATAATAAAGATCATGGAAAATAGGTTTTAGAACCTGGTAAATCCTGGTTGTTTCAAGCTTTCAGTGTCCTAGTTGAGAAGGACTGAACCTGCATGCGCTTACTACCTTGGCCTCAACATTAAACAGAAGAGCCTACTATTTTCATAGGTATAATTTCCATCACAAAATGTTATAAAAAATGTAGAGAGTGTTGTCTCCCTCTGTGAGTTTAATAACCATGTATCAGAGACCTACAGTGGGACACTAAATACATCGTGAGACAAAAAGTCGTTGTAAAACATGCAAACTAAGTTTGCTTAATCTTTTGCACTTTATGAATAAACAACAATCATGTTGTGCTCTTTTTTACAAAGCTGTATATATCTTTGATGGAAATGTGTACTTCTAAGGTACATGTGCTTCGTGTAGCTGTTTTATGGTTGTAGGGCAATGTTTCCAATAATAAATAATATACTTCTAAATATAAGAATCATTGCAGCTGACATAGATAAAAATGACTTTCCATGTTTGTGGTCTGATAAGAAGCTTTAATCTCTATTGTGATGTTGTTGCCACATCATTCAATGTTTATTTTGAGCTGATATCTACTAAAGTTTAATGAAACATTTCCAAACAAAGCTTGAAACGTATCTAAATATATTTAAATTCATATCAAGAAACGAAAGAAAAAAAAGAAACGTTTTATCTCAGTGACGAGCAAGAAGGATAAGTAGAATAATACTTAATTATTTTTAATAAAACGATTAGAAGCGTACAAAATAATTAGTTAAATTATTCAAACATTTATTACCGTGCTTTACACTTCTATATCGGATAAAGTTGCATCTGAAAATGCGTGCAAATACAAAATGCAATGGGGCATTTTGTCTTTTTTTTATCTACTTAATTTAGTTTTAATTGATATCCCATCATGCACATATTTCAATCACACAATAAAATAAAATTAAATGTGGTTTTCTACTGGCTAAACGTTCATATGTAGATGAATGGCAGGATGCAATATGAGTACTTTGAATTAAGAACTTTGTAACGTTTTTTCCTTCTTCTTTTATAAACAAAAACAAATGCAACACTCATGTTACGCATCGAGAAATATGTTCATAATACTCCTTCAGCCATTACAGTCTGCATGAACGATTCATAGCTAGGTGTATTGTTCGTATTGAACTTCGATAAATTGTATGTTAGCTCATAAAGTGAATTTTGAGATGTTATTTTTAATCATTTTGAAGCTTCTATATAAAAAAGAGATTAACAGTGAATTTTGTTCGAAGAAACATATTTTTTTGTGTGTTAGTGATACATAATGATTTTATTATTTTTTAAGCATACTCTTATCTCTTTAAAAGATAAAAATATGCTGAGTTCAAGAAAGTAAAAAGTCATAGCTGACGTTTCTAGCTTTCTTTAATAAGTGTTGCAGCATGAACTTATAAAAATAATTAAATTTAACTCATATTTAACCAGTTCATGAGATGAACATATTTATTTTTATACCAATGATTTAGTATATAATTATATAAATTATAAATAAAACCCTATATTTATAAAGAAAAACCTTGTTTTAATTACTTACAAAATCACACTACTGACCTGCATTGGTAACTAAATACAGAAAACATGCAAACAGCAAACAGATTGAGGAATAATATCTTGTTTTTGAATAACTTATTCTTTTAGCTCGTAAGTCTTGTGTTATGTTTTACCAAACGATCTGGCCCGGCATGGCCAGGTGGTAAGGGCGCTTAATTCGCAATCTGAGGGTCGCGGTGTCGAATCCTTGTCCCACCAAACATGCTCGCCCTTTCAGTAGTGGGGGCGTTATAATGCGACATCAATCCCAATATTCGTAGATAAAAGAGGAACCTAAGAGTTGGCGGTGGATGGTGATGACTAGCTACCCTCCCTGTAGTCTTTCACTGCTAAATTAGGGATGGCTAGCGCAGATAGCCCTTGTGTAGCTTTGCGCAAAATTCAATAACAAACAAACAAAACGATCTGAGTTCCTATAATCTTAAAAAGCCTAATCAAAACGTATAAAACACAAAAGAAAACATTCATTTTTTTTGTTTCTTAAGTAAATCAGACAGAATAAAATTAAGCTAGCTTTAAATCATTACATTTGTGTGATTATTCTTATTTTACATGATTGGTAAACACCATTGCATGATGTGCGTATTCCCTATTATGTTGTAGTACATTCATGATGTTAGAAAAACACGTAGGTTCAAAAAGTCTTGATAGAAATGAATAAAAACCCTATAACCTGAGCTAGTAATGAATGAAAACATTAAAATAATTTTCGTAATGCTTTTTTTCCATTAGTTTTATACAAGTTATTACTGAAATTTATTTGGCTCATACAAATATTACTATTAAGTAATTATTTTGTGACTCTACGTTATATTGCGGTTGGATATTAAAATTCAAGCATCACTACAACAAGTTCTGGCGGATTGATACAATAACAATCAGACAGCCAATATAAGTGCTCGTCTGGTGAAGGGAATAGCGGAAGACTTCTTCAGTGCGAGTAATAAGTGTGGAGAAGGAAACGACAATACAATTTTAACCATTTTTTTGTGTTTTTTTTCTATATTTATATAAGTCATAGGACGAGATACAGCAAAGAAAATCATTAACACTGCGCTATGTTTAACTGAGGTAGTTCTTCCATAACCACATGTACGTACATGAGTACAGAAAAGGTTAGTGTCTCAGCATTTCTTCGAATCTGCTTCTTATAATCTATTAAGAACGGCAAACTTTCAAAAATACAACGACCATGGTACATGTGAGGTAAGCGTTTAGCCTTATCAAATATTTTATTTTTATAACAGACCTTAAATATTATCATAACGTGTTTTATCAAATGATTAACGTGTAATATTTTTGTACGTTTGTCTTAATACCAATTCTATGGATGTGAAAGATAATTCATTCATTGAAAAATTCTCTATTTAAAATTAAACATTAGAAAGCCGATGTTCAAGAGCTGTATGGACTTGTATGACGGTACCCTATGTTTTTGGGACAATACGTTTTATAATATTTTACTCTTACGTTTTTGTGAGAATACGTTCTATAATATTTGTACTCGTATAATGATTGATGCAATGAACGATTGAGTTCACTTCAATTGACTAGAAAGGCAAATTAAGGTAATTGATAAAAAAAACAAGATGTAATCCTATTTATTATTTTCACTTTTTTAAACGATTAGCGCGTCTTATTTAGTTCTCTGTTGACTAAAAGAGGCCTAAATTAGGAAAATGTTTTGATTATTTTTCTGTTCAGATATAATTTGCCACTAATATGTTAGCTTTAAGTTTGTGTTCCCGGATTTAAGTGTAGCTAAATTATGAAACTTAGTAAGCATTACGGGAATTTACTTGATTTGTACAATCAAGCACCGTAATTACTGAGCTACTGTAATATAGATGTTACCTATTATTCATATTTGCTATAATCACCACTAAATCATTTTTGGCTACCCTTTCACTACAAAATAAGAAAATATGAACTTTGATAAGCTTGTTACACTAAGGCCAACATTTATGGTTAATTCATCCTCTTTAAAGCTATAAACGCAAATTAAGTACTGATGATTATATGTCTAATTTCTAAGCTAAATTTACAAATTCTAGTAATTATTCAACTAATCTAGAGCAAAAGATATAACGCTACTGACCATTCATATACATTAAGACTAACAATGCTCATGCTGGCAGTGTTACTTTATTCTAGATGAGCAACGAAACATCCAGTATTTTCCCATTTACTTTATAGCTATTACGTACACTGCTGACATTAATTTCTTCTGGAGCTAACACTGCGGGTGGCATTTACGTTAGGCCTAACAAATATATACAAACAACTATGGTATTCATTTTCACCTGGAGCGAACACCACAAATCTTATATCATTAATTATTCTACAGATAACAATACAGATACTGAATGCAATAATTTGCTCTAGAGCTAACAATACAAACATTGGGGACATCCCATTAATTATTCTAAAGTCAAGAATGCAAACATGAATTATATTCATTTATGATAAATACACTGATTCAATGATTGACTTTCAAACTAACAGTAACATTCATTTACTACAGAACTTACATAAAAAATACTAAGAACGTTAATTTACTCTAAAACTAACAATATAAACACTGATGACATTTTAGCTCGAAAAATATACACTTTGCACGAGTTCTTATTCATATTTAATTCATTTGGTGTTGTTTGTTTAAGCTTTGCATGTAAGCTTTTGCCTATTCTCATGAAACAGTAGCGGAAATCTTGAACAAATAAAAACCGAATGTCATAATAACGTATGCAACAGGTATGTCTCTTTAGAACTAATAATAATACACGGACTGTTGACTCTATAAAGAATACTCCAACGTGTTTTTCATATTAACTTTACATTGTAAGAGATAGCTTATATATTTTGAATGTACATTATAAATGGCACCTCGCATGATTTTGGTACTCGCTATACGTTATTAGGGATACTTCAGTATGTTATTCATGTGTGCTTTGTAAGAGATTCCTCAATGTGTATTTACTCTGTGAAAAATGTTATAAGCGTTACTTTAACAATTTATGGTGTGCACAAGATACGTGAATATCTTTTGGATGTGTACTTTACCTTTTAAGGAAAATCTATATGTATTTGATAAGCATTCATGTTGTAATAGATACCCTTGTCTGTATATTTTTGTGCTCATTATAATGCAATTGATACCTCATGTGGCATGTTCTTAAGTTGTATCTTTAATGTTGTAATAGATACCTTTATCTGTACATTTTGAGCTCATTATAATGTCATTGATACCTCGTGTAGCATGTTCTTAAGTTGCTTCTCTTCCTACGACATCGCTCCCCTAGCATCGTTTTATTCCTAATAGAAGTTGATCTTTTGAATCTCTATCCTGTTTTGGCTTCGACATTACGTATTATGTATTTTGAAATCCAGTTTAACTAATATTGACTTTAATCTGTATAAGACGTATACAGAAGATAACCATAACATCAGTACCTGCCGTATTCCTAAGCGCTTACGAAATGCCACTGATATAATAGAAGTTCGAGAAATGTCTAGTCTGTGCCTAGACAGATCAATCTCGACTTATCTAGGCACATTTACTCATGCAACGGTAGTTAGGTCAACTTGTGACGTGCTTCATCTTTAAATAAATAAACTAACAGTTAAATGGGGCCATCATTATAATTCCGTTAAAGGAATATATAAAATTTACCATATTGTCTTCCCTTTACGCAGATTAACAAGCTACTTAAGAAAATATATTTAAAACAGAACTCAAACATAAATAGAACAACATTTATTTGTTGGCGATCATAACATCTCCAGACTTACTTAGCAGCATTTTATCTTTAGTCCGACGAATATATTTAACTTTACAAGTCCACAAGTTTGAACAGCTTAGCCTTCAAGTAAAAGGAGCACAGCACTGACTAAACTTCAAGAAAGATAAGTGGGTTAGATAATTTACTAATGTATTAGATTATATGTGTGTACGTCCATATATACACACTAACACACATTGTATATATATATATATGTGTGTGTGTGTGTGTGTATATAACACCTAATCATTTCAAATATACATCGCTACAGACTAAAAGGAGAATTAAATTTCATCCATAGTAGTGTGTTCTGCAAATCGATTAAGCTGTAACATAAAATAATATTAAAAAATAATTAGACCATCATATCGCTCTTTAGCTATCTTCAAAACCTTAAAGGGGGTATAAAGATGCAAACGATACCTACTTTATTGGGGCTCATTCTCAGTATACAATTTTAAACATTGAATTAAATAAGCTTTTTTTTGCTCATTTGGTTTCCGGATTTTAATAATACTCAAGTTTTCTTTAATAAGGTCACTTTAGGAGATATAATGTAAGATGGTGTACATTTTAAGATAATCCATCTTTTCTGTAAATTATATTGAATACGTTTGGTCATATTTAATAAATCTAAAAAGCATACAAAAAGCTACAAAATAGGTTATTATAAAATAATCTCATACATAAATGATAAGCATTGTTTTTTTCTAAGTTATTGAAAAGTCTCAGCCATGCAGTCTATCACTTTTATGTAAATTGAAAAAAAACACATTTTATTAAATACATATTCCTAATTACATTAATAGTGAAAATACCAATATAAAACAATTTGCCTGAGTCATATTTCCTTTATATCGAACACCAGTTTAATGAAATAGTATTCCCTAAATGTCTATATAAAAAGTTTCGTCACAAACTTAAATCGTTGAGAACAGCTTTTCTTGTACGTCTTCTGTTCTTGTTAGGCATGTATTTGTTTTTGAAGTTTTAAATGAACTCCAACTTCCCACTTTATTGACTTTTCCATGTTTTTGTAATCTTGAACTGATCTGATATTTTTCTATACTGAAAGCTTAAAAAAGATACGCAATTACTTAGATTTTAAGCGCATTAAATATCAAACAAAACATCAAGTTGATTGAATTTTTCGCGTGAATAAAGTCATAAGATGAGCATATTGTGATCCAATTCATGTTTAACTAAAAGCTAAATTATTTTTGTTTATTTTTCCAAGACATTGAATCGGTTGTTTTATTGCTTCCCCGGATTTTAGTTATAGCAGAATTGATTTATTTAATTAGTTTGAAAGAAAAGAACTGCTCAAAAGTCATACACTGAAATATATATGAAGCTATTTTTATCGGATCATTCTGTGTGTATAATTTTCTGAAAGCTTTATATTACAGTATTACATAATTTCATAGTATCCATAACTATATAAAAAAGAAAAATCCAGATGGTATTGTATTACTTATTCAGACGATAGTCTGTAATATTGTTTTCTAAGGGGAACACTCTTCTATTGGTAAAACATTAAAAAGCAGTACAACATGCGTTTTTCTGTATAATTGAAATATTGTAATAACAAAACATACTGCATAACCTTTCATGTTAACCAGTTGTTTTTAAGTGTGTGTGTGTGTGTATTATGCCGTAAGCTTATACATTGACTAGCTCATTGGCGAAACAAACGTACATCTTCCATAAAAAAAGCACACTATATCTTCATAGCAAATTTCTTCAAATTTTGAATCCAGGTATATATTTTACCTTTTTTTTCCACAATTAATTATTCATCCCTTTTTTATTAAAACATTTTTAGCCTTCCTAACATGGAACAAACTTATGGGTGTGTTTTTGCTCGATAAAATATTTAGCTAGAAAGTTATTTACTCCTCTGCTTTTCAAGCACGGTTATAAAACAACATCGAAATATGAATGTCGAAGATGGAGCATATTTCTTCAGAAGAAAGCTAGAAGTTTCGTTTGCATTGCTTACGTGACATTAATCTACCTAGCCAGTATTTGAGTCCGTGCATTTTAAAATAATTTTATTATCCTTTTTAAACAATATCGGTTTTCATTAGTTTTTCAATAAATTTTCTTTTTATCAATTTCATAGAAAACTTTATATAAGCTAGGCATCCAAAAAAGTGGCCTTTGTCAGAATGTTTACAGCTGAAAATATAATTCACTTTGTCGTAAACATCCGACGGTATGCTTTTTCACGTTGCTTGAATAGTTAGTTTATACCTTCGAGACCTCTGAAGTGTTCCAGCACTGATTGCATTCTTTAATGATTCCCCTCTACCTTCCCTTTCACGTTCTTTTAGCTTACTATTTTTTGTTCGTCAAGTATTGTGCTAACGCAAACAAGACTGTAAAGTCACACACGTTGTGATTCATTCACCACGGACGCATCTTGTTCAGTAAATGGTTCATTGGTTAACAGTATCGATTTCGTTTAAAAAGAAAAAAGATAGACAGCAGAATCAAGTAGCTGAAAATGTACGTACCAACCAATAATACTTAAACTTTTTTGCATTACATGCTTGCACCCTGATAGCTCAACGGTATACTTGAGGGTTTGAACCTAACATTTGGGGTTTAATCCCTGTAGAGGGCACAACGCAAAATGCCTATTATGCAGTTCTGTGCTTTACATGAAACAGACGTTACATACTTAGATGGAGAAAAGTTATTTATGAAACGTTGTCGGAACTTCATAATTACTCTAAAGAAGAACAATAATCAGAAAGAACATTTTGTCTATTAGAAAACACATTTCTGGCAGTTCGTATTTTTAATAATGTTAACCACAAGTTCAAGTTGGAACTCTCATATTATGAAACAGTGCTGGTTCATATTCCAAAGTGTAACTTTACATCCTATATGACCTTCTAATAACTAATAGTTTTTATACAGTTCTCTACCAGTGGGATCTACATATTGCTTTAAATTGAAAAATTTTATGTTTTGGCCTGTTATAACATTCAATGTAAATAATTGGCCGAACAAAATAGGATGAAATCACTCATTTTCTGTGTAAAAAAAAAACAGAAGTATTTAGTGGAAATAACTGTAATACTGAGGGTATTTTATTTACTATTTTGACTCGTATATTATTAGGAGACTCTGTAACCAACAAAATTATAAAACTAGAAGCAAGTGGGTAGATAAATAGTTCAGAAAAAATTCATCTAAAAGCCGATAGGTTATGGAGCCCATTTTTAATTTCGGGGTCAATCGTACTGATGTTTTTTCTTCATATATGTTTAGTCAGTTACATAATTATGTTATAATATTTGTGTGTCTAAGAAACTTGAAAAACCGAAATGTTCAGATAATAAATTCGTTGCGTTACCTAAAAGGTATTCTATATTTTAAGGAAAATATTTTCATTCGACTGCACAATTCGGTCTGAAGCATCCAGAATAAAGATCTATTTAAGACTACCACTAACTTAGATTTAATACATCAAGATATAATTACGTTTCTGTAATATTCTGAACTACAGCGAATATCAGTTTTATTTTACTTTCACCATAGCAACACCACATTTTGCTAAGACAAATTATTTTTTTTCTGCACCAGGATTTTTAACGAATAAAGTTAAAGTCTCAACTTATTTATAAGGATGAAATAAATTATCAAAGAAAATATATACCGGAAATGTAGTCAGACATACGCCGATATGAACATAGGTAGGTGGGTTGCTATAGAAACACCAAAGATCTAGCCCACGATTTTTAAACAACAAGAAATCAGTAAAAACACATTTGCTGATGCTGACGATAATACGGAAATCCAACTATCGTTAAGTAAATACTTTATTTCGTTTGCAGTGCATTTGTTATTATTAAATAGCAAACAGATTCTTATTGTCGAGTTTTTTAAACAAATAAATGGGTTTACTTTCATTTACCACTAGTAACAAAATATTGTTGTAATTGTTCGCTCAATACTGTGTGTGTGTGTGAGGTGGGGATTTTAACTTGACGTAAAATTATACGTCTTTTTCTCTCCAAAAAATATTTTAGAGTGCAAATATCCGTTAATTACATGCAGCTAAGAAACCAACTTAATTTTTTATCTCAAATATAGAAACGCTTAGTATATTTTGTCTATTAAACATGTCATCGATCAGAAACATTCTACTAACCCATACTAGCGGTCAAAAATCCATTTCTGTAAAATGTTGGTATTCATTGTTGTGTATCGTGTTTCTTGTCTATTTGGCCTGATTTGATTTTAACACCAATAACTCACACAGAGAAGAAATGTCACTAACAGGAAAAACCTAACAAGTAAATACGTTTCGTGTTAAGCATTTCACCTGAAAAGCTTAATATAATAATGTTTTATATATACACATTTAATCTGAAAGGCTTAACAAATTAATACTTTACTTATGAACATATACAACGTATTGATATTTAAAGACTTAAATCAAGTTAACTCATTCATATATTTTTGATTCTTCAGTATTAGTTCATCCAAGTTAATGAGCTTATATACAAATATAATATTTATTATAATCTGAATCTCAACAAAATTCAAAACAGAATTTGGAGACTTTACCAATGGTTTTGTTTTATAATTGATAACATTATTTAGGTTTTTACCTGACTTATGCTCTGCAGGCCTGAATTTATTGAACGGGAATATTACAAAAAATTATCATCAAACTTGCTCTGTATGTAACGCCACCCAGTGGCACAGCGGTATGTCTGCGGACTTACAACACTAGAATCCAGGTTTCGATACCCGTGGTGGGCAGAGCACAGAAAGCCCATTGTGTAGCTTTGTGCTTACTTACAAACAAACAAACAAACTATACGTAACACACACTAAAAACAAGTACTACCCAACAGTGTCAATAGATATCCAACAGCCACCTGTTTGCTTTGTTAGCATCTATCTGTAAAAACACTGCGTTAATTAAAACATATTAGCATCTTATACATTATCAAAAATATAACACTATCAAAGAAATGAAGCTTCCCAAGAGTACGAAAACGAAATATTAATTTCATTAGACTTTAGTGACATACAAATTCGAGAAGTGGAGTATACATCTATTGATTTTTTTAACTTGTGCAATAGTACACTCAGCCTTCTAACCTAAACCAAACTTACTGTTCAGCTTGCTCTCTCTACAAACACTTTTAAAGTGTCAAACTCAAAGCTGGCTTTTTTATGTTCCAATTAGTTACTAATAATAACTCATTCTTTGTTCTGTTCAAAATGTTTATATTTCTAACTCAAACAATATCTATACATAAGATTATCCATGTTAAAGGAAAAACCTAATGACATTATATGCCTTAATGACATAATGAAAATGTGCCAAAATTGTAAGAAAATCAACTCCTAGTTTTAATAAAAACATACATGATATGAAAGTAAATATGTTTTTACTTAATAGCTTTTTTAACGTTTTCTAGTTATTACCTGTCATCATCTACGACTATTAGGAAAAAAAGGTCTTAAAAATCGTTTCGTAGAAAAAGTGACTATTTTGAAAAGTAAACTTTAGCTTTATATACTAATTCACAACAAACGTTTTTTTTTAACTTAAAAAACATCAGTTGTTGGTTTGTTATAAACCTCAAATTACAGGCTTGTGTAACTACGACTCATTACAGCTGAAGACCACTTATTGTATCATACTAGGTAATTTTATTTTTGTCAATCACAACACTCAATACCTCAAAATATAGTTGATATTCATATCAATTAACTTCATGGCGGAAACAGATACTTCGTAAAAAAAACATGTGCACATGCATAGAAACATTAAATTAATATCTGTAACTCTAAATATAAATCAAGTTTTCAACGAGTGCTGTGAAAATAATATGTTTCGTCAGACATTTCATAAACGTGATAATATATTTCCTATAGCGATAATTTCCAAATATATATAGCGTTTTTCATGGCTTTATCAATTTGTATGGTTTCCTCCTTCTGTAAAATTACTCTTTGGATTAAATTATCTTAAAAGGTATAGTGATCTGTGAATTAACTCTTTAGTTTCAAAGTCTTTCTTTCGTACAATATACGTATTTTTATCCAGTGGCTCAGTGGTAAGTCTGAAGACTTCTACCGCTAACAGTCAGGTTTCGATACTCTTGGTGAATACAGCACTTATAGCACATTGTGTAGCTTTGTGCTTAACAACAAACAAACAACTTTATTCAGTCTTTCTTTTATAAAATATGTAGAGATTTCATTCATATATTTCTTTTGTAAAATGTTTCTAGTTTCATTGATGTATTTCTTTTGTAAAATGTTTCTAGTTTCATTCATGTATTTCTTTTGTAATATTATTGCGTTTTATTCCTACCTTTCTTTTGTAAAAATATTTTTTGTTCATGTCCTTCTTTTGTAATATTATTGCGTTTTTATTCCTACCTTCCTTTTGTAAAAATATTTTGTATTTTTTGTCCATGTCCTTCTTTTGTCAAAATGTGTGCATTTTTGTTCATTGCAAGAAAATACTTAACTTGTATTCATAATAGAATAAAACCAAACATTCAAACCGGTACCGTCTACTCACCAAATTGATTTTACGCTCCACAGGAAACACGCATGTTAGTGAAGAGACAATTAACGCATTGTTTTCATCCTTTTTCATATGGATATAGCAGCTAATGTTTAGTACTGATGTAAATATTTATGTTAAACGTCATGTAGAAGTAGTTGCAATTTTTCTGGTCAAGATCAAGGAATTATTCTCTTTATCTAGCATAATTTTATCTTGATTTTATTATCTTAAGTACATCATTTTATCTATAATATGACTCTGTGAACAACTTTCTACTTAAACATTTTGCTAATCAACATATTAACAACAGAGTTCAACATTTCGAAAAAAATAATAAGTAGCAAGCTCATTAGAATTGTACATTAAAAGGTTGTAATACGAAGGTAAATCTAGTAAGTGATACATTTTACCTTAAGTCTTTCAATTAATATTTGTGAAATAAAGAGCTTTTTTCATGAATTTACTAATACTGAAATGAATCACTTCACTGC
The DNA here is from genome assembly GCF_000517525.1 of Limulus polyphemus. Lineage (NCBI taxonomy): Eukaryota > Metazoa > Arthropoda > Merostomata > Xiphosura > Limulidae > Limulus > Limulus polyphemus. The sequence goes on along the minus strand of NW_013665639.1, from coordinate 126,070 downwards.
AAAGTGGAACCTTAAATAACATACACTTGTTTTTCACTCACCTGAATTATGTATTGAGCTTCCCCAGATTTGTATTAATACTGGTTTATAAGATTTCCTACTTTTTTGTCTGTCTGTTCGTTTGTCTTAGCTCAAAGTAACACAATGGATTATCTGTGGGACTCCAGTTCTAAAGTTGAGCTTTATAAGCCCTCACGATTATCGCTGAGTCACCAGATAACGTTGTTTCAAGCAACTTTAGTGATACGCTTACAGTATTGCCCTAAAAGTGCATTAAACACTGAGGTATTATAATTCTAGAATGACCTCAATCATCCATACACGAAACCAGCTAAAAAATAGCCATTTTTGTTCATTTTTAAAAATATCAATCGTTTATAAAGAAAATCTTCTTTCACTACACCAACTCTTGGAACATTATGATTATTCTTATCCAATAATTTATTGAAGATCATTTAATATTGTGCAGTCTACGTGCAAAAAAAAGAAAGAACAACATTTAATTTACAAAGTACTTTAACAATACGTTTCAATAAGGTCATTAAGAATATACTTACTGTAAGTTCTTAATGGCTTGGTACGACTGTAAGTTAGCTCAAATAGATAATAATATCACCTTCCTCCATAAATGTAAACAATATGACATATTTTTTAATGGGCAAATTACCTATCAACACTCCATGGTGTCAATGATTACCTCGTGAAATTTCAAAAATCAAATCTTAGGATAGGCTCAAATATCATCATATAAATAAAATGCATAACACATAGAATGAAATTAACAGCGTATACCTGAAGATAGTAAATACAGAACATACACTTCACGCACAGCTAGTTATACTAACATACACACTCGTGTACTAAAGGATTGTTACATAAAAAAACATCATAAAGTAAACCTCCTAACACTATATACATCTAAGTGCTCAGTAATAAACTAAAGTAAGTGACTTTAATAGAATAACAAAAAGTGTTGTAAATAGAAGATAAAATTTCACTCTAACGCTTAACAAAACTATCCACCCTAGGCAACTACAACTACAGAAGACAAATCTTACAGCCTATCGCAAGAAACAAGAAGAAACATCATTTTGAATCGAACCAAGCAAAGTCAGAAGTCCAGAAAGTCGCGATATGTTAGTTCCACTATAATACAACCATAATAAAATCTGTTCTCAGATCCTACGTTGTTTTTTTTGTTTTGTTTTGTTTTTCTGTACTAATTTTGCGCACAGCAACTCGAGGGCTATCTGCTCTAGCCGTTCCTAAGTTATCATTTATAGATTAGAGGGAAGTCAGCTAGTCAACACCACCCATCGCCAACTCTTGGGCTGCGTTTTTACCAACAAATAGTCGAATTGGCTGTCACGTTATAACGCCCCCATGGCTGAAAGGGTGAGTATGTTCGCTGATGAGAATCCGAATTTGCGACCCACAGATTGCTGGTCGAGCATCCTAACAACCAGGCAATGCCAGGTCTAGGGAACTTAAAGACAAACGACATTATAACAATTCTACAACTTCGATGTATCCAACATATTCACTAACAAACCGGTCATTGGAACAATACAGATACTCTGCCAACAGCTTTAAATTGGTAGGACTTTCAAGAAACTCGCCCAACTGACAATTACCATGATAACATAACTCACAATCTTTTATATCACACAACATACTACCAACGCTCTACGACACTGAAGTTAGCTCAAGTATGTTGATGGTACATTTATAAGATAATCACACACTACATTAAGATTCTATAATTCATAAACCACCTACACAGACAACATTTAGATCTACTATTCAAGTTAATGGAGAATACAATAACAAATTTTCATTCCTGGACGTGATGATTACCAAGATACATTACTCATATAGCACAGGGAACTTGCAAATACTGATAAGTACCTTCATCATAGATCAAACCATTCCAACTGTGTAGAAATGATCGGTCATAGACTGCTTGGTCTCCAGAATGAGCACGATTTGTAATACGGAAGAATCTAAGAAGAAAGGAGGAAACACATCACTAGAACCTTCCTTGTCAACGGATAACCTGAATTCTGGAAAAAGAGTAAAATAATGATAAACTCCAAGAATAAATAGGAATAAAACTACAGACACTCATATTCCTATATCAAAGTTCTCTCTGAAAACGTTCCTAAGTATGTCAGGGGTACGTTTACGGACTTAACGCTAAAATCTAGGGTTAGATGCCCCATACTGGACAGAGTTAACACTCTCGAAGCTAAACAAATAGTTAATTGATTCAAGGCTTATTGTAGGAGACTCCAGAGGAGTAGATAGCACACTAGCCTTTCTAAGAAGATGACCCAGGATCGAATTCAGGTAACTACTCCCCCCCACCCCCGCCCACACACACACACACACCAGAGTAATTCTTAAGACGTGTTTGAAGATGGCAGCAGATTAGCAGCCGAAACGTAAGATATAACTAATTGGCAGTTTATATGCAATTATAAGAAATCGTAACTAACTGATAGACTTAAGTAATTGTATTGGTTACTACTCATGACAATAGCTAATACACGATTGCCCCAACTTTATCATAAGTGAGTAATTTAATACCTAGAAGCCGATTTTTAATTGCCAAACTTCAAGCTGATAGTTTATACTTAGAAAGAGATACCTTTATTCATCATAATTTTTCATTTAGAAACTAATTCTTTCATTTTAAATTAAAACTCCAATCACAAACTCATTATTCGATATTTAGAAACCAACAGCCTGACATGTACTATTAGGACCGCCCTATGTTTTCCACATGCGTTGAACGGGTACGTCAACTATTATTCGATATTTAGAAACCAACAGCTTCGTTCGTCGTTATATTTCGAACTTAGTGTTTACCGATACCTGTCTTTAAGTGGCAGTAGTAAGTTTATGGTCTTACAAGGCCAAAATCTAGGGTTCGATTCTCTGTGATAGACAGAGTGCAGATAATTCATTGTGTAGCTTGGCATAAAAAAAACAATACCGATACATATGATCTTAGTCATATTTCAAGCATATATCCTTTACTTTGAAGCTTATAACTTCATTCTTCGTCAGTTATCAACTTCGAACTGAAATTATACCAAGAAGCTCATACTTTGTTATATCACACATCTTTGAAAATTAGTTTGATTATAATCGAACATCACAATATTATCTACGTAAAAACACTCTTGACATAAAAATAATTGTTTTAATAGGCACGAAATGTTGATCTCTGACATAGTTTTGAAATAGTCATAACGATGTGGATTACGTATATTAAGCCCTTCGTTGTATTTTCTTTTCCAAAATGTAGTGGCAGTTTCTATGTTTTCTCATAAGACACAACTATTTTAACATGTTTTATTTCGGTACCTGTAATTTATGCTTTTTAAAGAGTTTTATATCAAAAACAGTGCAGGAAGTTGTGATATACTCAATAAAATTATTTTAACTCACTATTATAGCTGAATGTGAAAGACAGAGAGAGAATTCATTTTAAATAAAGGTAATAGCTGTTTCCGGGGTCAAATTACGATGGAATTTGCTGTGAATTGCATATCTGAAAAATATCCACAAAATGTTTTTAACTTTGTCAAGTAGTTAGTAGCGGCCTAGTTGTTAGACTTTCGGGCTGAAGATCGATTTGGAGCCCGCGATATGCCACGAAAACACTCCACATTCACCCGTAGAGGCGTAATGAAAGTGATTGTCAGTTCCACTATTAGATTAAGAGTAACCGTATGGGTAGGTATGCCTGTCCCTTTATTTAATGTTTTATGAAATATTATGGAGATGTTTTCTCTAAACATATTTGGGAAATTTATCATTTATATTAAAGGTTTTAATACTATCTATATAAAATATTTATTATATCCTTACTATTAAATGACATTAGATGTATTGCAATAGCATCACGACCTAATTTATCATAGTATACAAGAAGCTATGAACAAGTTGAATTCTTAATATAAAAACATATCAAACCCTTCAAAGTTGTATATACGATATTTTATAATAATAAAAGTGATTTAAGTAATTATTTGAAATTGAATAATATTATCGCAAAAGTAAACTTTTATTTTTATTTAGATTCCTTAGTATGCATTCCCTTCATGTTTTTATCACACCTTGGATTTATAGCTCATATTTAGCGTTCAACCGAGTAAGCTTGTAGATTTGTTAAACTGGCCTTCTGCTGTATGTATTTTATTAATGCTGACCACAGAGATCGTAGCCTGCAATGTAAAAGGAATTTATAATTTGAAATATATGTAACAATTATACTATTTTAACGCGTGTTTAGCGCTTGGTATTAGCGCGATAATGGATTTGAAGTACACTTCATTTACTGGGATGTGCAAAATAGCTTGGTAATTGAAATTTTCGTAGTCAATTGCTTAAACATTACCAATAGTTAGTCTGTAAAATAATGGGTAAGAGTACGGTTTTTTCTGACATTCACAGAATTATAATACCAGATGCTCTATTAGCAGAAGCATCATAATCAAATACCATTTCTTTGACTGGCTGTTCACAAAAATCATATCGTATTAACCGTTGCAGTCGACAGAGATTATGCCTGTAAATAGAAAAAAAAACTTGTACCAACCGTTATTGACCAACCAAGTAAAAATAGTTTAGATAGGCTTGTAAAATATTGTACACGTTAGACTACGTCTCAGTTGACTGGTTACTTCAACAGTGGTCAGGTTTTGATTATCCTCAACCATATCTTGTGGAAGATATTAAAGTTTTGTGTGACAACCTACAATCAATTCGAAAACATTTCTCAGATACAAACAGGAAAACACGTCTTCATTGGTGTTTAGAGCGTAAACTGTGGGCAGCAAATGACTGATAGCATGTTATCTGGTTTATCCTCTTTTTTTAGTATGGATTGAGTAAAAATATGAAGAACATTAAATTAAGCATTTCACATCTCTTGTTTTTTTATGTTTTTTTCCTGCAGGCGATTTAATAACGTGGGAATGATTTTGTGAGAAGAATAAGTCTTTGGTTCCTTAAGAAAGATTAATAACATCCAGGGTGTACCTGAATGTTGTTGCCAGTTTTCATCCTAATGGTTGAGGATTCTAACATGACGATAATGCAGCATTCAACACCACCCTCACATTTTCTGGAGTTTATTCAAAGAATATGCATAACAGTATTGTATTATATTGTTTGTAATTAAGCACAAAGCTACGCAATGGGCTATCTGTGCTCTGCCCACCACGGGTATCGAAACCCGGATTCTAGCGTTGTAAGTCCGTAGACATATGCAGAATAACAGTAATTTCAAGCATCACATTGACCAGCACAATCTCGGTTCAATAGATCGTTTTGGAGATAGCTTAAACATTGCTTTCACCATCGTAATTTCCGATTGAAAGAAATATCTACACAATCTCATTCGTTACAGATCTATAAGAGTTCCTTTCAGAGAACTAAATCCGAAGAAGTAGGGGGTAACATGTTACTGAAATGTTTCTAAATGGTATATTTATGATTCAAATTCGATGACGAGGAACCCACTTTGAGACTAATAATGGCTGGAGACGGCTTATTTATGATGTTATTATTGTTTAGCTTAAGCTGTATAAATGTGGGGTTTAAATAAGACGTATGCTTTCCTACATTGTTCTTATGATACGTGCGAATTAGAAATATCCTTCATTAAATAATCTGATATCTGGTAGTATGTTAATTTCTTTATAATTTTGTTATATTTCAATCAACTCTAGTTTCCATTTCGCACAGAAGTTGCAACATTTAGAAATCTAAACTGGAACTTGATCTGCATTTATAGATTCACTTAACGTTCTTATACTTTAAAAATTGTAAATGCAGCACTTGCATCATTGAAGTGTATCCATGCTTTATTTGCTGTGATGAAACATAACATCACTTTTTACTCTAATATCTGCATGAATAAGAAAGAAGTTTTCATTCTTTGGAAACTGTTTATTGGAAAGTAAATATTAACTTATTTATTCTTTAAATGATACTTTCAATGAAAGATGAGCAACTTTATTTAATTTCTCGATGTGTTTTCTTCAACGACGTAATTTATATATATCTTTTTAATCATGACTCGTACTCCATACGTTTTTAATATATATAATAAAACTTATTTTTCTGACGCATACAGCTCGTCTTTCATTTTGCTATACAAGCTTAGCAAACCATTTTCATCAATGTATGCTTGCTAACTTTAAGTGTTGTGATTTTAACGCTTTAAATCAGGAGTATGCTTGGCCTAGAGCAAACTATAACTACTTTTCAAGTTTATTCTAGTATAAGTAAATTTCCTATCACTCTAAAAGTTAGCCATGGGGAAAATATTAAATATTTTTTGCAGTGATAAACATCAGTCATTTTATAGCATACTTATTAAATATTCCTACCGTTTTACAAACCAGTAGAATATTCTTTAATAATCCTTGTTTTTTCTTTTGCCATGTGCATTTTACTTTCCTTCTTACTTTATCTTTTCTTATTAACCTTTTATTATCCTTATTTCTTCTGTTTTTTGTATGCTACTTAGTTCTTATTCATTCTTCTGGTTCTGAACAACATTCAATTATCATTCCTTGAGGTATGTATGCTTTTCTATTCTTGTTTCTTCCTCTGATTCTGTACGTTGTTTACTTTTCCTTCTCTTTTTCTAGTCCTCATCCCGTTTTATGTTTCTACATAATTCTGATCCTCTTTACCTTTCTTGGTTACGCATTAACTCTGATTCATTTTTTGTTTTGTTTTCAAGAATTTTAATTGTCATTCCTTTACTTTACCTCATCCTACAAGCTTTCAACACTCCTTTTTTCTTCTGTTATTTTTCATTTTTGTGTTCCTTCTTATATTCTTTATGCTCTCTGATACTCTTTCATTCTTTTAGTTGATTATAATTTTCCTCAGTTCTTCCAATTTTGTATTCCTTTTTTGTTTGTTTTTAACCATTTGTGTATTATTTTTATTCTCCTTTATTTTTTTCGGTTTCATATGCCTTTTTATATTAATTCATCTGGTGCTCACGTTATTATACGTTTTCTTTATCACTTTTGTTCCTACATCTTTCTTTTAATTCTGTATGAACTTTGTTTGTTAGTTTTTTCTTTTGATTTTTCTTTCGCCTTCTCTATCTTTATAGCTTTCCCCATTCATTCTTCTGATTCTTTTGAAATTTTGATATTATATTCTTATTTTTGTATAATTTACGTTCTATTGAATGTTATTAATCTTAAATATTATAATGAATTGTTTCATTAGTAGGTCACCGTCACTGTCAGCGACATTTTTAGCCGTAATCTTAATAATATTTCTTGAAGATAGCTTTTATATGCGGAAACATCTGTTAGCTGAGTTCTTGCACAGATATTAAAATATAACGTTGATAAACGGAAACGTCGGCACATGTAGATATGTAGATCTTGAAAGTCG
>NW_013665639.1:102252-118551 GCF_000517525.1 Limulus polyphemus | reverse complement strand
AATCATAGCAGAACCGTTTGGAAATTATCTATAGGAAATAGTACAGCTTATAAAATGTCAGATCAACGTAGGCCGGTAAGGCAGTCACTGATTGGCAAGTCCTTAAGCCAATCACACAAACACATAAAACACACAAACGCTATTTTCAAGTTTTGAACACCAAAAAAGACTTTTCAAATATTTCAGGAGATTCGGTCAGATTAGGAGATTTAGGTTAGTTATAAATATACCAATCCCACAATGCAAAATAACCTTTAGAATAAAAGTGTAATAATAGAAAATAGAATAATAGAAAATAGCTATATTAAACATTCTAACAAATATTGGTCTTTGAGCCCCATCCCACCCCAGTGGCACAGCGGTATGTCTTCGGACTTACGCTAGGAACCGGGTTTCGATACCCATGGTGGGTAGAGCACAAATAGCTATTGTATAGCTTTGTGCTTAATTACAATCAAACGAATCTTATCAACGTTTTGTGAACAATGAAAGTGCATTAAACGATTCTGACACTGTAACTTTAGTGAAGAGGTATTATTATAATTCGGTTTCCTTTTGTTTGTCTGATTATTTTATTGTAATTTCCACTTCAGCTTAAAGAATATAATAGGTCTAATACTAATGTCTTATAATTAATCATAATCATGCTTCGCAAGCTTGTAAAAGGCGTTCGCACCATAACAACTGTTGTTGTAACAAATGGCTTATATATATAGTGTTCCGACTACTACTGTTTTTATTGTATTCATCTGGCTTGAAGAACTCTAGATTGAATGAAACGCCTCATCGACAATTATTATTGCAAACACAGTGTTGTCGAAATATTATTATAATGCTCTCTTCTAATTCTTCAAAATCCCAAAGAACTAGATAAAGAACGTAGTGTGTAAAAATAGGGCAACCATAATTAATTAATTGAGTAAATTGTTTTTTGTTTGTTTTTTATATACATAAAAATATGCAATATGTTCATTCACCTCAGCTATAAAAATGAAACTTGGGTAACAGAATTTTTTAAGCTAACCTTTTTAATTTAAGTATTATGGCTGAAAATAAAGAATGATTGATTGTAGTAAAACAATAAATTGATAAGATTGTCTGACGTTTAACAGCATCTAATCATGATATTTAACAGGAAGCACACATCATTAGTTTAGATCTTCTTTTGCCTAACTACTTTTATATAATAGATTATGTTGCGATTTAGTTTAGCTACCTCAGTCATGTTAAAGTAATTATATATTTTACCCCTTTTTTTCCGTAAGCGATGTTTTTTTTGTTCGCGTCTAAGGAAAGAAGCTTGTAAAAACTTGTTCCTAATTCAATACGTTCGTTATGACTACAAAGAAAATTAAGCAATTACACATTCTCATATAATGCGTATTTTTAAGGCTAACGAAGTATTTGCATGTTTATTACAATCTATGATGTTACCGATGTTCTCTTATGAGCAATAAAATATGTATTTTAAATTTACTTTTTCGTAACTTTTATATTTTCAAAATTTTAATTTTTTTAAAAAACATTAAAGCGAATCATGAAACGATTTCAGTGAACTATAGTCAGTTTTTAAAGTACTCAGACAAGCGATTTACTGAACAAAATTAACCTTTTTTTTTCAATTTTGCTGGAGATGTTGAAAGTAATTTTAAACAAGCAAGTGCTTTGACTTCATTATTTTAAGATTATTAATTCGAAAACGTTTTGGTTTTCTATATAAATGTTAAAGAAAAGGACAGTTTAATTTTTACACAAGCACAAAAACTCATTATTTGTACATGGGCGATTTAAAAGTTAAGATGTTTGAAATTGAGGCGGCAGGATATTGCAACATCCTATTAATTATAGATGTTAACTTGGAAAATGTGATAATGTAATTTCTGAAGAGTTTTCAATGCTGTATGTTGCAGCTGTAATTCCTTAAGAACATCAGATTATTGCATTTGAAGACTAATAGTGTACAAAGTGATCAACTTATTTTTCTACAAGTTCAAAAATCGAGTTATTTCGTAAAATACCAAAGCATAGAAATACAGTAATAATTTGTAAGGAAAACCAAAGTCGCAATTTCATCAAAGACAAAAGTTGTATTGTTAATTAAATATATTTGGATTATATAAATCAATATGATTTATATTTTCATTCAGGTAATCCTTAGATTTTTCCATTTATGTATATCAACATGAAACTATTTGATTAAACGTAGGTTTTTCTGATAGAAGAGACCTTGTGGTTGAATAATCTTAACCTATAGACTCAATCAGAAAACATCAGTTAAAAAATTGGCTTAAAAAAGTTAGATCATTCTATTGGTGACCTTTTGGACAAATTCTGTCAGAATCAGTTATGGCTACAAACGTACAGTTTGTAGCCATAAGTTCAAACATCTAATTATTTAGACATAGAAGAAACAATCCTAAAAGAATAATGTGCACCAGATATAAAGTTACAAAAAAGCCTGTGGCCAAAAGAATTGTCTTTATTGATATCAAAGCTGCAGGGAATATATCTTACATTTTTCTATGACTTATATCACTTTTTACTTTTTCAGCGTGAAATTCTGGAGCCATTTGCTCGTAAAATACACTATTGAATGACTAAACGATCCCTTACCACATGAACTTGTCCAATGAAGCAAAAGAAAGAGGATAAAAAATACTAAAGACGAGGTAGCCATATATACCACTTGTGATGAATAATGGAATCAATCAACTCCCGCCGTGGTCCACCAATTTGGAGATTGACGAGCAAATCTCTCATGAAGTACAACCATCTAAAGATGCGTTATTAAAGTATTTGTGAGAATGTTATTTTGGGGAAATTTTCTTTTATAGTCGAGAATCTCTGAAGTACTCTGGTACAAAAAAATAGTTATTCTAACGTTAAATTTGTTCGTAACATCGTAGAATCGTCATTCTTTCATCTTCACCTAAAATTAATACCCACGTATTAATTATATAATATATGAATTTTGTATACATAAAACTATGCAATATGTTCATTCACCTCAGCTATAAAAATAAAACTTGGGTAACAGAATTTTATATATAATTATATGAAAGTTATATAAATATCATATTAGGATACATCCTTTAATAGAGTGTATTTAGCTGTGCGCGGCCTAGTGGATGGTGTGCCTGTATTGTGAATACAAGAGCTCTTGGTTCGCGTCCCGTTGCTGCGAGAATGCACTCCGCATAATGGAGCCGTGAGTACGATATAATAGTGAAGGTTAAATCCCACTGTTTAGCGATGAATGCTGTTAACTTTCTGTCTTCCCTCAAGTATATCACTTAAAAATTAGGGAGTGCTGTGCCCTTTGTAGCTTTCTGAAAACAATCTAAAATAAACAGAACATACGAGTTATCTTCTATACAACATTTTCAAGACTCAATTATACCTGGTTAACTATAACGAAACTGCCACAAGTTAAACGAATAACTGGATTGTTTTATAACAGTAGTTATGAAGTTTAGTTGGAAATTATGTAATAGCTAACCATGTTATCTCTGACATTTTCAAAATGCACTTATATGTTTGCATTTAAATGTATAATATGATAGGAATCTGTACACTGCTCAAGTTCATTTCCCCAACTAGAAATTATCCGTCCAGAATAATTCACGAGAAAATAATAAATTGAGTTAAAAAGTTCGTTGATTGTTCTGCTTCTTTAATAAAATTCATTGCATACTTGAATTTATTCAAAACAAAAAAACAGTTTTTTTTTACATAAAGCAATCAGGAGAGGTCATAGGCTTTAAAATCTTACATGTAAAACGAAAAGGTTATTTTCGACATTCCTGTGAGTGTCTTGATTGTTTTGTCTTTCATTTAGGATAGTTACTTGAAGTTGTGTATAGAGCTTATTAGAATAATTTATCATGGACTTCTTCTTCCTGTTCTTCTGGTTCTTTGACGGGATTTGGAAATTTTGTATTAGGAAAACTACGTTTTCTATAAAAACTGAAACAAATTCTAGCTGAACAAAGAAAGAGCGTGTTAAAACATATAATAAATTAGCAGCTGAAAAATAAATGTCAACAAATGCCTTTATTTAAAGCCTTGATAAGAAAAATGGGAGAAACAAAACTTGCAAGAATTAAAAAAAGTTTTGAAAAATTAAGTAAGGAAATATTCAGTATTAGAAATAATTAAAAAGCATACTGTATACGTACAAGACTCGCAACAATGAATAACTGCAACTAAATGATCATTTGGTCATTATTACAGAAAATACAAAAAAAAGCAAGTGGATCGTATAACGCACTAGTATTTTGCATTTGCTTCAACCACTGCACCTTATTTTTATGCTACAAGTTATCAGTATATGATTGTAAAATATTGATCCAATTCTACTGTGTTTCAGTAAAATTGTTTAGGTGTCATTTGACCTTCTCAGTTTCCATATGTACCCGAAAAAATATTCGTATCGGGACTTTGTGCAGACCACGCTATTGTTGCGAATGTTCCATTGGCTTCTTTTTCCTTCTAGATATCATTTCACTACATTTGTTGCGTGTGTGGAATCACTTTCTTGCTGAAAGATGAATCGTTGCCCAAGAGGTTATGTTCCGTAGGTAATGGCGTGATAGATAAGAATCTGCTTATACCTGTAAGCAATTGGGGTGCCATTAAATTCGTGTAGATTTCGAACATTATTGGCTGAAATGCAGCTCGCACTTGTATTAACCCCCAGCATGCTTCGCCATAGATGTTGTACGTCGACCATGGTACGATTCTTCTTTCCGCCATCGAACAAACTATAGTTCATTGTTGTCAGCTTGAATTTATATTCATCTGTAAAGAGCACCTTTCTCCAATTTTGCTTGTTCTAGTGGTTGAAGTCTGAGGCCCATTTCAGCCTCTCCTTTAGGTAATTTCGTAAGCGATGATCACTGAGCAGTACCTCATCCACTACTTGTACCTTACTGTTTTAGAAGCAACATCCAAACTTGCATTGTTTCTATAATTATTTCCAGTACTTTAAATTTAAAATTCTATTGTTATGAAGTAATACTTTAACTTTTACATATTTTACGTGTGTAGGTGATTTTTAATTGAGTTTCGATAAATCAGATAATGGATATATATATATATATATATATATATATATAAATTACACTTTTTGCACAGAATGTATCCTACAGTCATTTAAATACATTTCGGTTTATAAATACAACATTACGACGGTTTATTGGTTACAACGCTTTTTAATGTGACACTAATTTGTCCTTTGATAATATTGCTTAACTATTCATTTTCTTCCTACTTAATAAAAATGTTTAAGTCTGCTATGGACCAACAGATGATGAAGTCGAAGTGAAATCTACAATTTCAAAAAATAATTGACCTTAAAAGAAAGGTTTAAGCGAAAACCAATGTGCTTTCTGATTTATGTAGGGAAATGGAGTTATTCATGAAATGAATATTACATTATATTTATATTTGTACTTTACATGAGTGTTCTTGTAAATTTAAAAGTACTATAAATTGAAAGCGATATGCTGTGCATTGTGACAGACATGTTTTCTTACTTTAATATTCTGTCTTTATAGATTTGTTGAAAGAAAGAAAAACAAAACAGCTGTGTAGCTGGTTGGAACATAACATTAGAGCAAGTGAACTTGAAAGATTACCCATCTCCGAAACAAATTTTCTTAATTTGACGTGCCAAAGAAGCTGAAGCAACTTATCAGAATCCCTGTAGACGTAGATTGTTTAACGTTAGAAAACCATGCATGTCGAAGTACAAGTAGCTTTAAATTTCCTCATTTCTTTCCTGTATAATAAATTACCGAGAAGAAGAGTGAATCAATTTGGGGAGGAACTTGAGAAGGCATTAAGGCAAAAGTTTATTGGTCACTGGTATCCCGAAAGACCTATGAAGGGGTCGGGATACCGCTGTTTGAAAACCATTCCTCCTCTAGATCCTGTATTTGGCGCCGCAGCCATGCAGAGCGGTATGAACCTACCTGACATTCAAGAGAATCTTCCTAAGGAGCTCAGCATCTGGATAGATCCAGGCGAAGTTTCGTACCGTCTGGGCGAGAAAGGGTCTGTTAAAGGATTGTACAGCGAAGGTGGAAGCGATAGTTGTCAAGAATCCCAAAAATACGATATCTCACGCACCTTTAATCCTGACGCTCAATGTTTCAATCCAGTAGATCATGTCACAACTCATCTGAATGAGATCTCTCTCTGCGTTCCACCTTCTCCTATTAACTCCGACTCTATCTCTGTTTTCAAATCGAATAATTCAGTGAATGTTTTTCATTCCAACTCCACACCACCAACTATCTTTACTACCGCTACTTTTGCACAAACAAAGTTTGGTTCCACAAAACTTAAAAGTGTGGGTAAAAGATCTCATCGTCTTTCTCCAACCGAGTTCAATAGCTACATAAAACAACGTGCTACGGGACAGCAAACACAGCAGAACTATTTTCCACAACAAAGACAGCAGGTACTTTCTACTTCTAACCCTCTCCCTACAAATACGAAGGTCACTTCGCCTAGGTTTATTTCAGTTACTAGGTCTTCCACAAACCCTTTGCAGCAGTCAAGATCTTTGTCACCTAATACACAACACCATCTAGATACCAATGTATTGGTGTTGGCTTCAACCCAGCAATCACGCTTTCCACTAACTACAACTACCCTTCAAAAACATTTTGTAAGTTCAGAAGTGGCGACCCGGACTGCGAACAATACCTTTGGTGGACCTGGGAATGACCTGGATGCGAATTCCAGCAGCATCACTGGTGTGGTTACAGCATGTTCAAACCCGAACGTTAACACAACAATTCCCCCACAAATTATATCTCAAAATTCAGCCAGTCTACCGGTTCCAAGTAATCAGCTTCCAAGCATTTTTAATAAACTATCTTTTGGAACTATTAGGAATACTTCAACAACCCAGCAGTTTTTCAGCATTCCTGTATTGGGAGAGGCGAATTCAAGAATTAGTAAATTAGATTCAATGTCAACGCTTTGCCCTAATAACTCAAGTCATTACCAACATCTATTAGTTGCCAACTGAAAAAAATAGCCAGTCGATCGAACTGTGATCGATTAAACATTTGTTAATTATCATTGTAAGATAATGTTTGTTGTTTGAACAGTGTTACCATGTTTTGTTTTGTTTTACTCTTAACATATGAGTAAAATAAATTTTTTCTAAAATAATATATTTTTAATTATATGTTACCAAGTCAAAGCTACTATTCGTAAATGTTTACATTTTCTGCTTTATAATTGTTTTAATGTACAGTTGACTTCAGTAACTCACAATTCTGAAATTTTATAACATAAAAAGAAATGGAAACCTCTAATTTAGGAATTCTTGACAAGATATCACTACAAAGATATCATTACCGAAATATCTGTGTTGTATTTTGCTTCGCACAACAAAATTACATGCTCAAGGCTAAACATTTCAAACTCAGCTTATGAAAACCGCAATGTTAAAAATTCAAAAAAGTTTAATTTTATTGACACCTCAGTTATTTTTAATTCAGTAGAAGCTATAGTTGGAAATCTTAAATCAAATAACATTAATA
The DNA here is from genome assembly GCF_000517525.1 of Limulus polyphemus. Taxonomy (NCBI): domain Eukaryota; kingdom Metazoa; phylum Arthropoda; class Merostomata; order Xiphosura; family Limulidae; genus Limulus; species Limulus polyphemus. The sequence goes on along the minus strand of NW_013665639.1, from coordinate 110,989 downwards.
TGTTTTTAAAAAATCGGAAAGGTATGATGGTTTCAAATACTGTTTTGAAAAACTGATTATCGAGCGCGCCAGTAAACAGTTTAAACTTCAATGTATGAACTTACGATTAAGTTTACAAATTATTAAGATATTTGTATAAGTATATGAGGTTTACAAATTTTTGAAAATACGTTCCTGTGTGTTTTGCTGTTAATGCTGATAAAAAAAAAGTAAACGTGTCTTGCTTTAACAATGCTTTATTAAAAATATGAGTATTCACATTGTTGAACCACAGAATTGTTCAAAGATACTACTATTAATGAGTACGTTTCGAAACGTCGTTCTCTACACTTGTGTTTTTTCTACAACAGGCAGTTGCCGCCCACTCCAGTGTACTTATCGTATACTCTGCCTAAACAATCTATCAAAGGATACTATTATTCTTTTGACTTGTGTGGCAAAGTTAACCATGAAAAAGGTTTGTTTCAACTAACCTGTGTTCACATTTTGCAATTAATTGTAAATCAGTCGTTTCGCAGATTATTACGTGTGTGGTTTCCATGCTGTTTTCACATCTTAAGAATATTGTGCAAGTTATTCGGTTTACTAGCGTTGAATATCGTGTTTGAACCGTATCTGTTGAAAATTTAATGTTTGTCTTCCGAACATTTTTAATAATTTTATTTAATATTCTAAATACATGTATATCAGTACTATACACTGTACTTTCTTGGCTTTGAAACTATCATAAAACATTCCAAGATCTTATAAAAAAAATATCACTTTTCAATGTTACTAAGTTATACCTAATACAGTAACTTTTAAAACATTTTGGTTTTCAGTACGTGCAACACCTGTTGTTATTATTGTATTTTAGTAGCCCTAAATATATTGTTATATACTGTGTAGCATTCAGAGAAAGAAAAGTTATATTTACTTATTAATTGTATATTAGAGGTCTTTCATCTTTTCTACTACATCATACATGTTTATAGATACTTTCTTTATTTCTGTATTTAATGTTAAAAACTCAACTATTGTATGTTTCTGACTAAAATAGAACGGCTCTATAGTTAGGATGAATAACTAATTCGGAGTGTAAATCCAATGACATTTCACATTCTGACTCTGTAAAGTGGTATACTTCCTATTACTTACTGTTTTAAAGATGAAGCGATATATGGCAGAAAACTGTTAATGAAGAATCAAAACATTTTTCTTTCCATAAATATTCATAAAATTTTATCGGGTTATTTCACAAGTTTGTTATTGAATTTGTAAAGTTGAAAATTATTGTACCTACTAGATTATTTTAGAATTAAAATTGTATCTCCTGTTTCCGAAAAATTAGCTCAAAAACAATATTGGGTGTTTCTCCTGCTATTTGAAAAATACCAAAACATTTATAACTGAAATTATGGCAGCAAATAAAGAGTGGCAAAATTTGTTTCAAAAAGTGGAAGATATCTTAGTCAAAACTTTTAAATACTGCAGCTAAAATGTTTCTTGTTTAATATATATATATGTATGTGTGTGTGTGTGTGTGTGTGTGTGTGTATGTGTGTTTATATATATATCATAAATGTGCATAATTCAAACTTATTTTCTTTTGTCTTCCTTACGACAATATAGATTCAAATATCGAATATTTCTTCTTATATGATGGCAAAATAACAAAAATAGGTGGCTTCCATTATTTATCGTAATTTTTCAATTGGCATGTGATTCATGTAAATCTAATGCTAATAAAACAGCAACAGTAAAACGTTTCTGGTGATAGTGTTTTATGATTAGGTAGATTAGATGTTTAAGATCTTAAACTTATATTATTTCTACAACTTTTAGCAAATGACAAAACCTGATATAATTATCTTATGAGCTATTTAATCATGTAAACCAGAGCATGTTCTGACACTTCCAACACTCTGCCAAGCATCGTCATAATGATGTATGACTCTTCTTTAGGTTACAAAGCAAAAATATTTTGTTACACCACAAAAATGTATCCCTGTACAACAAAAAAGCAATATCATTACGCATTTCACACCATAGAACCAATTCCCTCTATTTTGTAGAGTTTTGCCCTTTCTAGACTACGGTATTTCATAACATAAAGGAAATTCCGTGAGAGAGTAAGGTATTTCACCACTCCTGATATCATACCACAAAAGTAAATTCTCTGTGAAACTACTGAATGTAACATTTAATATAATGTACCACTAAAGTAACTTCCTATGATACCAGAGTATTTCATTTTACTAATATCAGATCATAAAAGTAAATTCCCTGTCAAGAGTATTTCACCGTAAATTACTTCTGACCCTACAATATTTCATCTACAATATATCATACCATAAAGTAAATGCACTGTAGTAATAGACTATTTCACCTTTATTATACCATAAAAGTAAACGCCCTGTAAGATTATCGTATTTCACATTTACTAATATTATATCATAAAAGTAAATTCTTTGCGAGACTAGAGCATTTCACCTTTATTATATCATTCTAAGAAACTAAATTTCCTGTCATACTACGGTATTTCACTTCGACTATTATCGTACCACAAACTAAATTTCCTGTCATACTAGGGTATTTCACTTCGACTATTATCGTACCACAAACTAAATTTCCTGTCATACTAGGGTATTTCACTTCGACTATTATCGTACCACAAACTAAATTTCTTGCAAGACTAGGGTATTTCAACTCTTTTCATATCATACCATAAAAGTGAATTCCCTATGAGGCTGGGTATTTAACCACTACTGGTATCATATCTTCAAGGCAAATTCTCTGAAAGATTAGCGTATTTCGCCTTTACTGCCATCACACCGTAAAAGGAAACACCTTGGAAAATAGTTGTATTTCACCTATATTTATATCATACCATTAAATTCCTATAAGGCTAGATCATTTCACATTTACTGATAACATATCATGAAAGTATATTCCCTGAGAGACTAGCGTATATTCACCTTTAGTGACACCATACAATAAAAATAAAATTTCATGTGAAAATAAGGAATTTGATCTCTACTGACATCGTACCTTACAAGTAAATTTCTTAAGAAACCAGGGTATGTCATTTTTACTGATATTCCGTGATATTAAATTCCCATTTAGAGTACTGTATTTCACCTTTAATATGTCATATCATTAACGAAGGTTCCTGAGAGCCTACACTTTTTCACTTTTGCGGAAATCACATTTTAAAAGTAAATTGTCTGTGAAACTAGGATATCTCACTTTTAAATAAATCATACGATGAAAATTAATTTCATGTGAGACTAAGGTATTTCACGACTAATTATATCGTAACATAAGAGAAAATTCCCTCCCAGACAAGGGTATTTAACCATAAAATTAGTGTATTTCAGTTTTACTGACATCATACTATAAAATCAAAATTCCTTTTGAGATTAGGGTATTTCATGCCATAAAAGTAAATTCTCTATAAGACTAGTGTATTTCACCTTTAGTATATCATACCATTAAATTAAATCCCTATGAAACTGAAGTATTTTACTTTTATTAATATCATATTTTTAACGTAAATTTCCTGTGAGACTAGAGTATTTTACTTTTACTAATGTCGCACCACAAATGAAAATCCACATGATGCTAAGATATATCATATTGAGTATAGTATACTATGTAAGTAAATTTTGTATACGACATGAGCATAAAAGTAAATTCACTGTGAGACTAATGTACTTTCAATTTACTGATATTATACCATAAAAGTGGGCCGGCATGGCCGGTGGTTAGGGCGCTCGACTCGTAATCTAAGGGTCGTGGGTTCGAATCCCTGTCACACCAAACATGCCAACCTCCGCCTTTGCCTGGTCCCAGGACGAGAAAGGAGGAGGGTTGGGCGCGGGGCTAGCAACTCCACCCCGTAAAAACCAACCTACTACAAGTAACTGCAACAACACCTTCCGTTGGCGAGGTGTTGTTGCGGCCCTATGCTCCACTAGGAGTTTACAAGAATAAAAAATATATACCATAAAAGTTAATTCCTTGTGTTAACACAGTATTTCACCTATACTGATATTATTCCATAAAATTAAATTTTGTGTGAAACTAGGTTATTTCATTCCATTTATCATACCGTTAAAGTAAATATCCTGTAAGACTATGGTATTTCACCTTTACTGATATCCTACTACAATAGTAAATTACTTGGAAGATTGGCGTATTTCACCCCTACTGATATCATACCATAAAGCAGAGGTTCTCAAAGTGTGGTCCGTAGCCCACTTGTAGTTTGAGAGGGAGCTCCAGATAGTTAGCTGATGTTCCCATATACAAGTCACTGACGCGCAAAGCCACGACCAAGGCCAAACGAGAGAAGGGTGGGGTAGGATAGGGGTAAGTTTGAGATGCACTGCCATAAAGTATATTCCACGTGAAACTAAGGCATTTCACCAATAATATCTCATTCCATAAAAGTAAATTCTCTGTAAAGCTAACGTATTTCACATTTAACATATCATGTTTTACTGAGATCGTGTCATAAAAGTAAACTCTTTGTGAGACTAGCGTATTTCATTTTTACTGGTATCATATAAATCTAAATTCCCTGTCAAACAGGGGTGTTTCAGTTTTAATATATCACACGATTAAAATAAACTCCTGTGAGACTAGAAAATTTCACTTTTACTGATATCATATTATAAAAGTAAATTCCCTGTGAGGCTACGGTATTGTATATTTAATATATCATATCTTAAAAGTAAATATCCTGTTTTACTAGGGTATTTCAACGTAACTAACATCGTTTCACAAATGTAAATCCCCTGAAAGACTAGGATATTTAATCTTTACTGTCACCATAAAATTAAATCCCGTGTAAGATATAAAAAAATTCGCCTTTACTGATATATTTCCATAACATTAAATCCCCTATAAGATAAAGTATTGCACCATATAATTAACGTTACCTCCAGAGAACCTGTATTGTTTTACTTTTTCTGCAACTCATTCCATAAAAGCAAATTTTCCGCACGAATAAAGTATTTCATAAAATTACATCCCATCTAAGGCTAGGGTACTTCACCTATATTGTGGGCCCCCCAGTGGCACAGCGGCATGTCTGCGGACTTACAATGCTAGAATCCGGGTTTCGATATCCGTGGTGGGCAGAGCACAGATAGCCCATTGTGTAGCTTTGTGCTTAATTACAAACAAACATCTACTGTATATTGTGGTGCTAAAATATGTCGTACTTACATTATACCAGCAGTGTAGAATGTTCCGTGCTTGAACATAATTCTTAAAACTTATCTTTAGTTACCATATTCAAATAAAACTGTCTGATAGACAAACTTATCATCAGACCAACATAAATATATTTAACGTAAATGCATTAAGTAAGGAAATTAATAGCCGTGTATTTCTTCCTATTTTGATCACACAGTCTCTTTTATATGTGTTTTCGTCCTTGTTATCAAGTGTTCTTACTAATTCCTCGTTCAACTATAAAGTATAGAAGGTTTTCACACTTTACATTGCTCTTGATCATCATAGCCCACTTTATTTTTTTTGTAATATGGGTAAGTGACAATATCAGAACATATGGTGTTTTTATGAGATGAACACAAATTCTAACACACCATCTTAACCCTAGATAAAAGTAAATTATTTTCGGTTTTAATAAAATCATTCTTCGATTTTATTTTAAAGTTAGAAAATGTTTATAGTAAAGAAATTTGTTCACAATTTTTACAAAAACCTTGCGGACATGTATTGTTAATTAAAAAAGACAACGATAAATTATAACTTTAAACGCCCAAGGAACAAGTTGTAATGGCTTAAAATATAGAATGACAAGTGAGAATGGAAGTTATTTAAAAATCAGAATTTGTAGAGTTATGGTTAATGACTAGTTTATGTTTGTATCGTATGAATAAAAAAAAAGACATTTTCGAAATGAACTCTCATTGATATGCAATAATATAAAGTGTTGAGGAATAAGGTCTGAACTAAAAGGCATTGTCAAAATTTATGAATGATTTATTTGACTCGTCAGTGGTCAGTTTTCTCTCTCTCTCAAAGTGCATGATAACGATTGATAATTTGAATAGGATACATCATGCTGGATCTGCTGCAATTTGACTCCAGGAAATCTCCATATTTAACTTATAAAGAAACTAATTAATTTGTTTGTTTGTTTTGAATTTCGCGCAAAGCTACACGAGGGCTATCTGCGCTAGCCGTCCGTAATTTAGCAGTGTAAGACTAAATGGAAGGCAGCTAGTCATCACCACCCACCGCCAACTATTGGGCAATTCTTTTACCAACGAATAGTGGGATTCACCGTCACATTATAACGCCCCCCACGGCTGAACGAGTCAGCATGTTTGGTGAGACATGGATTCGAACCCGCGACTCGCAGATTGCTAGTCGAGTGCCCTTACCACTTGGCAATATCAAGCCGGAACTAATTAATTTCCACAGTAATAATTACTACAAGTTACTGTGAATCTCATTGGAAACGCGTAGGTAATTTTATGAATGTACACATTGGCACAAAATGTTTTATATATATTATGACTTATATTTATATTCAACACATATATCCTAATGTGATTACAGCTTACGGCCTCGTCAGTATAAATATTGAGTTACTTTACAATATTCCAGAATTAGACTAAACTTCAAAGAATATCTACAAACACTGTAGAGATGTACAATCAATACTCTACACTTGCCAGTGAATGCCTCATTCAGTGATTAGGAAGCCTAAATTACGCCCATTGAATATACTTTTCCTTAAAGCACCGTTCGCTTTAGTGTTCAATAATTATTTTCCAGGAATTATGATTATGTTACTTACATGCTTTATTTTAATGTTCTTTGGTGATTCAATGGAAAACTTGAGTGCTTATAACGCTAAAGTTCGAAGCTTGATTCCTGTCATGAGCACAGTGTAGATAACCCGTTGTGCAGCATCGTGCTTAACAACAAACAAATTTATCAGAGTGATGAGAAATATTCAATATATTGACTACAGATTTTCCCAGGAATGAAATGCATTAAATTTGAAACAATAAGTATATAACACGTGGAAGTGGGTCAAGAGTAACAAATAACATAACATACGGACAACAAGAAACCATTTAGTCTTTTAAGGCTGTCCCTTCACTTTCACCCTTATATATATCCTATCAATACCCCGGATAATCTTGTAAACTTCAAATGGATCACCTCTCATCTTTCTTTTTCCAAGATAAAATAAGTTCAATTCCTAGAATCATTCTCGTAGCATTCTCTGAACCTTTTCAATAAGTTGATATCCTTTCTTACATAAGAAAACTGAAACTGTAGAAAGTATTATAAATGAGGCCTACCTATTGATTTATATAAATACGCTCCACCATTACATTAATTTTACTACTAGCAACAGAGCACAGCCGCAACTGCTTAAGTAAACAATCCACCACCACTTTGCCAAGATCCTTTTCTCCTGTCATGCTACTGAGTGAGTTCCCATCTATATATAGGCCTGGGTAGCCAGGTGATTAGGGCACTCGACTCGCAATCTGAGTGTCGGGGGTTGGAATCTCATTCCCGAATATGCTTGTCCTTTCGGTCGTAGAAACGTTATAACGTGGCGATCAATCCCACTATTCGTTTGTAAAAAGTATCCCAAGAGTTGGACGTAGGTGGTGTTGACTAGTTGATTTCCCTTTAGTCTACCAATTCAAAATTAGGGACGGCTAGCACAGATAGTTCTCGAGAAGATCTGCGCGAAGTTCAAAGCAAACAAACTCATCTATATCAAATATGTCGTCCAAATTATGATAATGCAAAAGCATTATCTTACCATAATTAAAAGTTATTTGTAAAATATTTATCCAACTAACCAAATGATCCAAGCCATTCTCATTGCAGTTAGAAATATCTACGAGTTTAATAGCATCTACAAACTTTACTAATTTACTACTTATTCCTTATCAACATCATTAATGGTAATAAAAAATGAGAAATGGCCCGAGCTTTCACTCTTGAGGTACTCCACTAATAACAAAAATCCAGTTTCACTGAAATTCATTAATAGCAACTTTCCAACCAGCTTGCAATCCAATTTACTAATTTTTCCTTAACCTCTACCGACCAAATTGTTTCTTGTTGTTTTTTTTGGCATATTTTATAAAAAAAAAATTAATTTCTTGGCCATTCGAGGCGGTTTTTATTCAATATTGTTGTTGAAGTAATTAAGAACTTTATTATTTAGTACATGCAACGAGATATCTGTGGCGAATGCATCATTTTGTCATTTTTGCCTTTCTTAAAACATCCCAGTTTGAAAACATGCCAGAATGTAAACTGTTATTATGTGGAACTTGTTGGAAGAAATTTTTATAACAAGTTTCTCCATCCCTCGTGATTAATGGATTTCTCCCCTTATAAATATTCTTTATAAGGATTTGTGTATAATCTATACTATTATTCTGCTTGTTTGTATGTACGACCGTTACGTTTTCTGACCGAGAACCTGCTGCAGAAGCATGCGTAGTTGGAATGTTTCCCCAAGAAAAACCGCGCATGCGCATTATTCACTCGACAACAAACAGTCTGCCTGCGGCAGAGAGCTGCAAAGCTCATTGATCAAGTCGCTACAATTGATGTATGAAACAAGAAGTAACTTTACTAACCATTTTGCACAACAGAATATTAAAAACTTATCAAAGTTTTTAAAAAAGGTTTGACGTTAGGTCGTAGAATAATATTATAAGCTTATTTATCGATA
>NW_013665639.1:99035-101252 GCF_000517525.1 Limulus polyphemus | reverse complement strand
ATAAGTTAAAGTTTTATAAAGTACGGCCTATATACAAGTGGGTTTACACATTTCGTTGTCTACGATTACAATTAGTTTATATTGTGCTAGAAATGTTATATTTAAAGAAGTACTGTTACGATAAAGATACTAATTTCGCCGTTTAAACTAATCTTCAAAGAATAACATTCAACAGTTCATCCCAATTTAATAGCATAAAATTATATTACAATATGCTACAAGTGAAATATTTAAACAAACAACACACAGCCATCAACAAACACTTAATTTACAGCTTAAGAAGGTGAGCGTACATGTATTTAAAATTATTCTAATTACAGTGTGGTTCGCTTAAATGATCAAATAATTATTTCCGCGGAAATTATATAACCATATTTCATTAACATGATGATACATATATACTGTAATAGCCATTGTTTTGTTTTGTTTTCTTATCAAAACTATAATAAATGGAATTTCATATATGAGCTATACAATATCAAAGTGTGCAATTAATGAAGCTATTTCCTATTACGTTAAAAAAAATCTGCTTTAAAACCCTAACATAGATTTAGTGGAACTTTTTATTACATTATAATTCAGCGTGGTCGGATAAGTATAGACTCGCATCAAAAAATACTTAATTCACAATGCACCATTAGAAACATTGATTTTTCGTAAAATGACCCATGTTAGTTACTTTGTGTTGCTGCCGGCTTGTTCTAGGATTCTGAAACCTGTGTTAACGATTTAACAGGTTTGTTGGGATAACAAGCTAAGCTTAGTAACGTCATATAAGGTTAAGATGGGCACCTGAAGTTGTAATCTAATAAAACATTGCATCGTTCTTAGGGAGTGTGTAACCAAGGGCAACCAAGAACAACATCAAAGAATATGTAACCAAGGGCAACCTCTAACAATATATAAAGAAGAACAATATCAAAAATATGTAACCAAGAATAGCCACCAACAATATATAATCAAGAACAACATTAGAGAATATGTAATTTACGTATATATATAACCAACTTAAGTTTTAAAAGTTAAACCCTCGCCGTGCCTTTGAAGGTAACTAGGGCTGTAGCTTTCTAATCCCAGTTTCAAGTGGCACAAGCGTATGAGAATGTTGACCCATTTCCCCTGGACAGGATACCAGTCCATCAAAGGTAAACCTCCAGCTAAAATTTAGTACCTATCAAATAGCTGGGTAGATTAGAACAAGTGGGATAACCAGAACAATATCAAGACTACATAACAATATATACCCAGAACAATATCAAGACTACGTAACAATATATAATAAAAAACAACATCAAAAATATGTAACAAAGAACAGCCTCAAAGGATATGTAAAAAAAAAATAACTTCAAAAATATAAAACCAAGGACAACATCAAAACATATGTAACCAAGGGCAACTTCCAATTGTAAAGGCCAACATTCGCGGCGAGTGCAACATGTCTACGGCAGGGAATCTCAGCGTGGCCAGTTTTGACACTAGTAAAGTCATGAACAACACAGAAAAATTGAGAACTGTCTATATCACTGCTTTGGACCTGCAAGAAAATTTCCTTTTACCAAATCCTAAGTAAACTAGTAAACATACACGTGAACAGTTCACGAAACCCCAAATTGCGCTTTCCTTGCTGAAACATTTTGGAAAAAACAAAAATTCAAAAACTGTCTACCAAGAGTATCTTTGTACTAAATCCCACGTAAATTGATCGAAATAAGATCAAGAAAAAGACCAAAATCCCTAAAATTATGGGTTTATTTAACATTTTGACCCCGCTAAATTGACCAGAAATGGGCATATCCCACATTTTAGAATGTATATGTATGGAACCTGTAAAAAATTATCTTTGTTTAAAATCCCATAAAAATTGGCCGAAATACAGCGGAGTAATTGTCATGAAACCCTAAAATTATGGTTTTGTTACACCTTAATCTTCCTGCCCCCCAGTGGCACAGCGGTATGTCTGCGGACTTACAACGCTAGAAACCGGGTTTCGATACCCGTGGTGGGCAGAACACAGATAGCATATTGTGTAGCTTTGTGCTTAACTTCAAACAAACAAACGAATTTGAACCTCCTATAATTACTAGAAATGGGTAAGTCTGACATTTTTGCTTGTCAATGTGCGTTGCCTGTAAAAAAAGTATCTTTGTACCAATTTCGAATTCGATGACGAGGAACCCACTTTGAGACTAATAATGGCTGGAGACGGCTTAAATGGGT
>NW_013665639.1:96138-98035 GCF_000517525.1 Limulus polyphemus | reverse complement strand
TATATTGGCAAGAACGGGCGAAACATACTTAAACCATCTATTTGAAGGAAATGTTCATTGTTGAAAATGAAGTTGGTTTTAGTCGTTGTAAATCCTACAAAGTTTCAAGGCAATCCGCCGAAAAATGAGATGTGTTTGGAAGAAGAAATAAAGAAAAAAGAAACAAAAGAAAAACTATATATCTCTCTGCGGAAACATAATAAAATATAACCAAGAACAACATCAAAAATATGTAACAAAATAGTTTTTAGTAATATGTAACAAAGAATAGCCTCTAAGAATATATAATCAAGAATGACATAAAATAATACGCAACAAATAGCAAACACAAAATACGTAACATAGATAGCCTCCACAATTGTGTAAGCAAAACCAATCTCTAAGAATGTGTAACCAAGAACAACGTCACACATATGTAACAAACTATAATATCCAACAATAGATAATTAAGAATAACTTCAAAGAACTTATAACCAATAATAACCTCAAAAATATGTAACCAAGAACAATTTCAATATTACGTAATCAAGAATAACGTCCAATAACAGTATAACAAATAACAACCTTCAAGAATATGTAATTAAGAACAACTTACAACAGTATAACAAATAACATCCTTCAAGAATACGTACTCAAGAAAAACCTAAAGAATACGTAACCAAGAACAACTTTAATAATATGTAACAATGAACAAACTACAAGCACAACTAAGAAATTGTAACCAAGAGCAACCTCCAAAGAAATTATTAAGCCACTATCCAAAAATAAAAAAACTAACTTTCTTTACAAGAACTGTTTCATTTACGTTTTTATTTTGTAATCAGAATGAAAGCTCTGCATAAAGTTCTTTATTTAACTTTGTGTTTTTCATTACTTTTTTCCTGTTGGTGTATTGCTCTTCGTGCTTTTTTCCTATGAATCTAGGTTTTTTCTGGATTTAATCCTCCTCTTTCGTTTTCTGTTTTTACTCAGTGTCTGTGTGTTACAGATTTTGATTATTATATTGCTTCTCTCCTTCCCACTCTTTTCTACCTTCGTTTATTTCATTTTTGCTTTATTAAGAACAGATTAAGCTACCTTCTTATTCCCTTCAAGCAATTTTATGCGTGTATGTGCTATCTCATTTTTCTTCGTCTTTCTATTAGAAGGAAATTGCATTTACCTCAACACACATATTGTTTGTAGGTGTCAGCAGATGCAACTGACGCCTTTGATACACTACCTTCCTTGAATCTCTAGGGTACGCAAAGAACGTACGATGGTATTTGGGAAGACACTCCACGACGAATTCGGTACTCTGTCAAAAAAAAAAAAAAAGCTAATAACGGACTCTCTCAAAGCCTCCTGGAACTGGCTTTCTCTAATGAACAGAAGTAATAATATGACGATAGTACCTACTGACCGTATATTGTTATATACGAAATATTACATTACATTGGATGATAATATAATTATATATCCTTGGTTAACCGTTTTCAGACCATATCTTAACTCTCCTAGTACTTCAGGGAAGTTATTTTATCCTTTTAGAGTTCAAAAAACTGAGGAGAAGAAAGTTTATTTGTTTGTTTCGGATATTCGCGCAAAACTACACAGGGGCTATCTGTGCCAGCCGTCGCTAATTTTAAACAAATAGACTTAAGAGAAGACAGCTAATCCACGGCACCTACCGCCAATTTTTCAGAAAGTGGGATCTAACCGTCACTTTTATATAGCAAGACGACCCAAGTTTGGTGTGCGATATTATTTTGCGTTAACGTAACGGGACACAAACAATGGACTTTCGCATCCACGACTCAGGACGTTAACCACGAGGCCACGACCGACTCAGAAAAGAAAGATTAGGCAAAGCAAGTAAATCACCTGAGATAATTCACAAACGAAACACAAAGAAAAC
>NW_013665639.1:86530-96074 GCF_000517525.1 Limulus polyphemus | reverse complement strand
CAAGCTATTGTTAACAAAAGGTATGCTTTTGTGGGTGCGGTAAAAAGATTACAAGAAATTGATTTCTACAAATATTTATTTCAGAAAGTTTTTGCAAACTCTTAAAATGCTCATTCAGAAATATTCATCCCTTTATACCATTAAATGCTATAATAGTATTGTCTACTGGCCTCTAGAAATGTGATATTGCCGAATCTGGATTGTACGTGCACAATCTCAAAGGTGAGGCATAAGATGATTGATCACTGTCTTTACCAATAAGTCAATATTGGAAAATGTAAAGAGCTGTAATACATAAATAAATAATTAATACATTATTACTAATACATTATTAATACATAATAAATTAATACATAAATTAATACAATAAAATACCTTTGACCATTGAGGACTTCCTCATGCAATATTTGACTTATGGTTGAAATGGAAACCCCAGTTCCACTTGTAGTCAATTCACTTTGAATTTCTTGGGCAGTCATTCTCAAATTGTTCTTAACATTCTTTACAATTCTTCTTCTTGTCGTTGTGAAAGAACCTTTTTTCTTCCAGACCGAAGGAGCGTTGTAACAGCACTATATGTCTTGTACGTCTTGCTAATAGAAACAACAGTTGAAATTTGGATACTTAAATGCTTGAAAATCTTATTGTAATTTTCTTCAGCTTTAAGACAATTAATAAATTTCTGTGTAAGGTTTTCAGATTTTACAAGTATTGTCACTTAAAGTTTACAAAACGGCATTTTGAATGGTGGGTACGATTCTAGTCAAAAGTTTTGTGGAGTTACGAAACAAAAATTGAACTATTTAATCACGCTGATTGTTGTTACGTTTATTGAAAATTTCCTGAGGCGTACAAATAAAATACTCATTACCTATAGTGTCAAGCATGGAAGTGATGATGCATTTTCTATGATCTGTTTTTCTTTTTAATGGCAGGGAACATTTGGTTCCAATACATGATAGAATGGATTACATTCCATACCAAAGATATTGGCCAATCAACTGAAACCCTCACATACAAAACTTAGTTTAAAGCTCAACTGAACGTTTCAACGTGACAATGATTCAAAGCACATACGTCAAAATCTATTTCAGGATAGTTAAAAGAGAATAAAATTAAGATTCAACAAAAGTCTAGTCAAAGCTGTGATCCATATCCGATTGTCTTTGGTATGTGCTTAGGAAAGCTGTGCATAATAAAACTCCTCAGAATTTGAATGAACTGAAACAATTTTGCAGTGAATAATTGATCAACAAATTGCTAAAGAATCATTCCAGTAGGTCATTGAAAAATATCCTAATCGTTTAACAGAGATTATAATTGCTAAAGGTGCCTCCACTCCCTTTTTTTGTTGTTGTTGTTGTTTTGTTTTTCTTGTCAGGGTATGAATATTTTTGAACTGGCATGTTTGATTTATGCAAAAAAAATTGAATTAAAAATTGTAGAAATCTGTTTCTTGTAACTTTTTATCCCAACCGCAAGAACAAAACTTTTGATAAAAAAGATCTTTCCTATAGCAACTTGTTTTCAAGAAATTCGTTGGGTGAGTAAACTTTTGACAAATTATATTCATATGAGTGAAGATTTGTTACTTATTTTGCAATCGAGTATTTCTACTTCATGAAAAACTTTTGTGTCTCAGAGTCATAGTGATTCAGTTTCTTGGTTATATCCAATTTCCTTTTCATACCACATGATTGCACATTTTGTAATAATATGTTGTATAACAATATGACTTGGAAGTTGAGTTAAATCAAGTACTATCATAGAAATATTGCTTTGAAAATATTTCCGGTCAGAAACATCTAGGAAGTTAAACATGAGATAGATAAATATGAATTACCGGCACTTGTGTAATAGAGCTTTAAAAATATATTCAAAACAAGAAGATTTAAAAAACGAATTGTTATTAATTAAGTATATAGCTATTGATAGAGGAATTGAACCAAATATAGTAGACAAAGCACTTAAGAAATTTAACACAGTTAAAAATACTACATTAAGATCTATTTATAAAAAAAAAGAAACTTTAAGTTTACCTTACGTTCCAGGTTTAACAATCCAATTATATAATGTATTTAAAAAGCATCAGAATTTTTATCATATCTTCAAACCAATAAATAAGATATAAGACATGACAGGGAATACTAAAGATAAAATATAATTAACAGAAAGAAGGAGTATTTACAAGATAGAATGTGAATGTGGTAGTATTTATATTGGTCGAACTACAAGAAATTTAAAATGCAGAGTGCAATAACATAAAGGTTACATAAGAAATAATAAAATAGAAACCTCAATTATAGCCTAACATGTAAAAGCTAACCAACATATAATATTATGGGAAAAAACATTAATTTTGACTTAATCTCGTAGTATTGTAGCATTAAATATTAGAGAAACATTAGAAATAATGAAGTATTAAATAGAGACGAAGAACCAGCAAGTTAATATCTTGATATATAGAAAGAGATATTATAATAATTATATAAAAAACAGTAGACCAAGGAAATATATACATAATAGTGAAGCAATGCGAAAACGGCTAAAAGTATAAAGCATTGTTTGTAAGTAACTCCTGAAGATGACGTAGTTCACCTCGAAACTAGTAAGTGTTGTAGTGTTGTTTTGAATTGGAAGCCGTACAGCTTCAATAAAGTTTTAATTGTGTAAATAGTAAACATTGTTTTGAATTGTTTATTATAACATGATATAGTTATTGAAGCAATATATCATACACACACACACACACTTAGTCTGGTCATGCGACACAAAAATTTATGATTTCTATTGGTCCACAATTGGCCGCGGTCCATAGATGAGTGGTTAGAGTTGACGTTGTATATACACAAAACAGTTCTCTGCCATATGAATATGTGTAGCTCCAAAACCAGTGGTATTGCTCCGAATACCCACAATACTTCCACTTATTAATAATAATAGCCCAGTGTTACTTATTGCAGTGTACTGACTTTATTTTGGGGTCTACTAAACCCCAGATGCCCGGTCAGGCCCGAACCGGATTTCAATGCTAAAAGACGGACCGTATGGGCCGGCAAAAGGGCCCAAACTATAACTGAATTATTAATTAATTCTAGAAAAAAATTATAGACAGGTTTCATGCTCATTGACGTAATTTTACATTGGCGCCCTCATTGAACAATCACTTGAATATCCGGCAAAATATACTAAAAATCTAAGAACAAGCCACTTTAGGCGGTATCCATCGACATTTTATATATTATCTTAATGTTACATGTGAACAATGACTAGCGAAGTAAAATGCGAAAGCGATGGCGTAAGCTCACGTTTTATAAATAAGTGTTTAAATTATTGCCAAATCAATATTTGGAAAAATCCACATGTGAAGAACACAGTGTGACACATGAGGATTGTCCGCGGTTAATACCTTGCAAATTCCGTTGCATGCCATCACGCAAACATGTTAGGCTAGACTGGACCAAAGCTATTGATATAAACAACTTACCAAAACAAGTTTTTAATTCACATCACTGGATTCTAACTGACAGAAATCCTTATCCAAATTAATTCTTGCATTCAAAAACAAGATTCGTGGATTGTCAGAAGGATTTGTTTAGAGGGGGGGGGGGGTTCGTTTCTGAAGCCAATAAAATGTAAGCCATGAGTCAGCAGTAGTCCAATACATAGTCCATAGCAAGGTTCATGCCAAATAGAAGAAACACATTAGCAAACGAAAGAGGTTATGCCACGTTCGGGAGATTTTGCAACACTAGATTTAATTTTCTGAGATATCAAAACGGAGTTAACAATCAAAAGGGGGTCTTTCGCACACGACACCCCCTCATGTCCCTGGTGTAGCCCATGAATGATTATACCTGGGCACCGTAATATTCAGAGGAGAATAAAGTAGCTCGTGAAAGAAAAAACTTAAAGCTAATATACATATCCAGAACAATAAGTGAAACTGATGACAATAATAATTGTGACGCTGAAAATATAGTTTTGTTAGAAATTAACGTAAAGTTAAAAGCTTATGTCAGAAAATACCAGTGATTTTGTTTGTTTATAATTAAGCACAAGGCTACACAATGGAATATCTGTGCTCTTCTCACCACGGGTATCGAAACCCGGTTTCTAGTGCTGTAAGTCTGCAGACATACCGCAGTGCTACTGGGGTGATACCGGAGTTAATAAAGAGATTTACTGTAGGAAAACAGTGACAAAAGATTTTTGGTGAGTGACTATTCCTATGGTAAACAATGGATAGACTTTCAAAATATAATTACTAAAATTTCCCATCCAATAAAAAAAGAAGAAGAAATTAGAAGAGACCATGTCTGCCAAAAAAACATTTAGTGACAGACTCGGATGCCTTGTGCAGGTGCTACAATTTTTATCTTGATCACCATTATAACTCATTTTAACACTTTCAACCACCAAATGTATACAGCTGATCAAATAATGTTTGTTTTAATTACTTAAAATACGTCTAATATTTGAAGTCCTGTGACGTAGATTTAGTATTTTAAAAAGTGTAACATTCAAATCATTCAGCAGCTGAACACGAACCAGTTCTTGCTGACAAATTCAAAGATTTAATTATCTGGCTTCCCTGAGAAACACTCCGAACATGTTGTTCACAGTCTTTTCGTGACAATTATCCATGCAAACAACCTGTATCACTGACTAAGCAGAAATATTTATTCAAGGAACCACAAACTTAAAACGCAAATATAAGACTTTTAGAATTACAAGTCGCACAATACTGCCAATTGTATTGTCAAAATATCACCTCGTGCACAGATAATACTTATCTCAAAAGCTTTCGGAGAATGGGCAAACGGCAAGTTAACCATGGGAAACACTGAATTTTAAATTACATTTAAATAATGGTTGATGGATGTTTTACTATTGAATATTTACTTTTTTTTTGCACAGAAAAGCTTAACTTAATGTCCAACTTTTACTAAAGGCAAGTCTCAGTATAAGAAAGAGGAAAATTGCCGGAGTAATAATATGTAGAACGAACAATCGGAAAATATTAAGTAGTACTGTACCACTTTCGTCTCTGGATAGTTTTGATGACATTCTAACCGTGCGCTCAGCAACTATAAACCAATGAGCTGCTTTAATGCGTGATATTAATAAAACTGACTGGTACGTTTGTATGCATCAAATTTTTCAATAATATGAAAAAATACGTATTATTAAGTAAAAATCATTGCTTTTACTCATGTCGTCTGTCCACGTGGTTAGCTTACTCATATCCGATGGCATTGAAATATCCATACCTGATACCATTTGATTCTTTGCCTGAATATTCTTTTACTGTAAAATATTAAAGTAATATATATAAAAGATTGAGTACGTTATAATAAAACGATTTTGGAGAATCACAATGTTGTCACGTCTGATCATGATCTACCTGATGACTATGCGTATTGAATAGTTTCTCTTGCAAAAGACTCCCTTGTAAGATTTGAATGTCCAAAGCACCCCACTCCACCCTGCAGAGTTTTATTATCCATCTATTGTACAAGGACGACAGTTTCCCAGTGCTCGTTTCAACCCTCCATCCACACAGAAATCCATAAACGTTCTGTCCGGCAGGTTAACTGGTATGGAATAGCATGAATACCCGTTTCACTCTCCTGCTGCTTCAGGTATGCGGCAGTTGAAAGGGAGGTATGAATGTAAGCTTAATCTTGGTAAATCGATACCCTGTTGGTGTCGTTTCCAAACAAAGATCCTTTTTAATTATGTTGCGTATTTTGTCTGTGACACGTGGACTGCTTTTGTCATTGACATTTGTATTTGTGGATTCTCACCTGTTACAAGACCCACTTTGCTTACCATGGCTGGGGTACGACTTGTTGCAGGTCTCTTTCTATATTGTCCTTGTATCCCAAGATGATCTATATTTCTTTTTCTTCCAATGCCATTATCTACAAGGGATTTGAATACAAATATTTAATCTGAGTCTATGAATATTTTGCGTCGGAAAGAACGTTGTCCTCCCTTCCAAAAAGTAAACAATTTTCGGAAGAATCACACTACCTACGGTATACAAGTCAATATCAAAATATAGTTCTGATATATAACGTTCCACCATTTATTTAAATTGGCCGTGGTTGTCAAGTCATTTGCTGATTTGTATATTTCATGTAACGTACTTAACCCTTTATATATATGTGTGTGTGTGTGCCTGCGTTGAAATTATATGCTTCTCTCCCACTCCTCTTTGTTGTCAATTCATGAGGCAGCCATAAAAACAATTAGTTTAACTAAATATCACCTAGAAAATTAGACATTTTGAAGCCTACTGGTACAAAACAATGTACGAAATATCAAAACAATACCTAAAATGAAGAAATTCTCGCCTGGGTTCTCTTTCTTTCCAATTAAATGTTTGAGTCTAAAAATAGCTCAATAATTAATCCTATATATTTTTTTTCATTGCAATCTACATAAGTCAACAATCGTATTAAACTTCTAAAGAGTCTTCAATGTCCTCACATATTCATATGGTTTCTTAGTGTTTTACCTGAATGAGGTAACCAGCAACGGAGTCCACCACCAAAGGCTAAAGCATTTTTATTGTTGTTTTTGTTTGACTGAATTTCGGCAAGAATGTTAACAACTTGAAAATGTATCATTACAAACTACTTAAATCAAACTAGGTGTGAAATATCAAAGCAATATCTAATGTGGAACATTCCGTCAGAATACTAATGGGTCACAAAAGCACTTAATTTATCTCATTATGTAATCCAACTTACAACATGTCATTTCGATGTAAACTACTCAATTCCCCAAACCTAATAATTCACTATAAAGTTTCCATGTTATCACATCTTTATATTATTTCAAAACCCGGCGTTTACCTTAACCAAGGAACCCAATTTCAAATCTCAGAGGCTGTGATGATTCCCCAAACCTAATAATTCACTATAAAGTTTCCATGTTATCACATCTTTATATTATTTCAAAACCCGGCGTTTACCTTAACCAAGGAACCCAATTTCAAATCTCAGAGGCTGTGATGATTCTTTACAAAATGGGTAAGGAGAAAATATATACTCAGGGCTAATGCTATTTAATTATTAATAATTCTGGCATATAAAATCTACTATTAGAAATGTAATACTTTAATTGTTGAAACCACAATCATATTAAATATTTAAAGAGGAGCCTTCCATGCTCTCACATATTCATGTAGTTTCCCTTTTTGCTTTTTGCGTTAATGATGCAACTAACAACGGATTCCACCACCAGAGATTGTGGTTGTTAACTGACTTGCTGACTTGCATAGTTTATGTAACGTACTTAGCCCTGTGTGTATGTGAGAGAGAGAGAATGAAAAGTTTCCCTTCGAGTCTTCTTTATC
The DNA here is from genome assembly GCF_000517525.1 of Limulus polyphemus. Taxonomy (NCBI): domain Eukaryota; kingdom Metazoa; phylum Arthropoda; class Merostomata; order Xiphosura; family Limulidae; genus Limulus; species Limulus polyphemus. The sequence goes on along the minus strand of NW_013665639.1, from coordinate 88,705 downwards.
TCCAATTCACATTTGTGTGCTGGAAAACTAAAGATAGTTAACTGAATATGTAGCAAATTACAAATACTAACAAATAGAAAACTTTTTTCGTTAACTCACAAAACCGAATTTCAACATAACACTGCTAGGTTTATGTTACAGATTAAGGAAATCCATTCTAGTGTTTCAGTTTATGTTATACATTAAGGAAATCCATCCTAGTGTTTCAGGGAAAATTTACTTAATGAAACAACATGTACCATGTACTCACTCGCATGAGTAACGTGAAATTCTATTAACATCCTTAACTTGGACTCTCTCCTTAAGACTTCTAATAATCTCTTTATTTATGGGTTACAAGTTTGTTTTACTCTTCGCCATGAATAACTTTCCCTTCCGTTTAATAAATTTATATCTAGGTTTTCCTAATTATTACTGTTGTCATAAATGGCGTGGGTGTTACTTCCTTTCTCCTCTGTTCGAGTATGCCTATGCCCTACGTTACTACTGAAAATTAGTTAATTGATTTTAATTTTCTTAATTGAGCAAACACAGACATAATTACAAAACAACTATAAGACAAGCTAAAATTTGTCAAATTCTAATGAGATATCATTTTGTGTGCATAAATATAAGCTAATGAAAGTTGGATTTTTAATCTTTATTATATTCTACAGTTAATGTATCTTCGTTGCTCTGCAACCATATGCCAGCTAAGAGAAACTATAGAACAGGCCCAACGAAAATATGTTTACAATGATAACTGAATTATAATGCGTAAATTTTCCATATATATATATATATATACAAATAGATAAATGAACAGATGGATTGATGAATATATGGAGTTCTTTTTCTTCATAAAAATTGCTTTTGAAAATATATGTATCGTTTTAAAAATACTATAAACATCTCTAAAAGTTGACAGCTGTTACAAAATGTATTAAATTTGTAAAATAAACCAGTCAAATAAATTGGCGGGCCTAGCATAGTGATTAATGTGTTTTACTGTGAATCTGAAGGTTTATGGTTTACGTCTCACTGCCGCAAAAACGCGTTTTGCTCTCTGAGACCCTGGTTACACTGTAAAGAACAGTGAAATACCGTTAATCGATCAAATAAGAACAGCCAAAGAATTTGCTATGGTTGATGCCTCTCCTATTGTCTATTAGTGAAAATATGGACGGCTATTGCCAGATAGCCCTAGTGCAGTTTTGCTGGAAACTTCTAACAAACAAACAACGCTTAAAATACATTTAAACTATTTATGAGTGTTTAGTAAAATACGAATCCCTCAAGAAGACATTTTAATGTATTTACACGTATTACATCACATTATTGCACTTTCTTTGCTAGTTCAATCAAAACTGAATGCTAACAATCCTTATGTCATCTTTTTTTTGACTTCACATGCAATAAGAATTAAGGAGTAATTGTAGCAGGTATCTTGATTTTATTTGTTGTTGTAAACATATTTGTGTACTTGTGTGTGTAACTACTGTTCCATTTTTCCATGGTTACGCTTCAAAATAATTTTAATATAACGCACTCGACCTTCTGTATGATCACATGTTATCCAACAAACCATTCAGCACAGGATGAAAATCTCACTGGAAATAAAATAATGTTATTTAAGATATTTAAACATATTTATATGATATAAGCGTGAGATACTATATATAAAATAAATAAGACTTTAAAAATATTTATTTTATTTTAGCTCCTACATTTGTTGCATTAATTAACAGGGTAAAGGCTATTGCTTAAATATGATGAATTAAAAATAATAATAGCAACCATTATTTTCACTGAGGTATGAAAACTATGTATTAGCATATTTAATGCATTAAAAATGAATAAAGATATTTTCATACTATGTTATGCTATAATTATGTGAATTCTGTTCAGTATTCCGTAGTTTTTAAAATATTATTTAGTTAAAAAAAAAAAGAGTTCAATATTGATACCTTCTATCAGATATGGTAATAAACACATAAGAAATGAATTATAAAAAGGAAAATGAAAAACGCATAACTGTCTGAAATTAATTTACTAACCAAGTTTTCTCTCGGTAGTTGCTACAGCAAAATACATTTCGAGGTAGAACAGGATTTTGAATAAATTAAATGTTGAAATGTATATGTTTCATACTGCTTTGTTTTGTTTTTTTTTAATTTCGCGCAAAGCTACACGAGG
>NW_013665639.1:85060-86259 GCF_000517525.1 Limulus polyphemus | reverse complement strand
GGCCATGCCGGGCTTCATACTGCTAATTATAATTTTGCTCAAAATTCTAATGAATTTGATTTCCTTTGTCGCTTGATGAATTGAACTTGCTTCCGTTTATGCTAATTTAAAAACCATTAGCTATACCTATTTTAACTTTCTAGTTAGAATATGTTTCCGGAGTCGATTCAGAGATATATCACTTTCACAAAGGTCCCTACTGATATAGCAGGATTATAAAAATGCAACTTCTATAGCTTGTAATTATTCTATTAACTCATACAGTGAACTTTAAGAGATAGAGACAAAGTCATTCACTATAACAACTTTTGTTACATATTGCGAATTTGAAATAGTCAGAAGCCGATATATTATTCAATTTACGCTATTTGCCAACAATATTGACACAAACCATCTTCGTTTGTCCAATGTGGGTAACTATTGAGCTTATGGGCATGAAAGACAGACACAAAGTATGACATTGAAGACCAATGCATATTAGCGTTGGATTACTTACTACCAAGGAAGTGTGTAGTTAACTTCGATAAAATGACGTTTAGCAACAACAAAGGCCAAATTCCAGTAAGTGTTGCTGCATCTATTGATTTGCATGTCACAGCACTCAAGTCAACTACAATACCCCCTATGTCAGAGAAGATAATTTGAGGTAGAATAAAAGAACATCCCCAAGGAAGCCCTATGCTTGTGGAAGCAGTGGAAGACCCATTCAGGCCAGCAGATGTGAAGATTGGAAGGTCACATGTGCCAGGTCATCAAGTAGTACCTATAACAGTGGCCAATTTCTCTAAATGTGAGCAGACACTTAAGGAAGGGGCATTGTTGGGTGTGTGCCAGGAGGTAGAGCCAGTCAATGTTAAAGCAAGAAATACGACCATAAAGAAAGGACATCCTCTCCCAGAATATTTAACTGACCTCTATAAGAAGAGTATAGTCCATTTGTCATCATCACAGGCTCTTCAGGTAAGAGAACTCTTGGCTAATTATGCAGACGTCTTTTCAAAAGGAGATCATGACCTTGGCTGCACAGACCTTGTGGAGCACAGAATAAACACAGGCAATCACCGTCCAATAAAGATCCCTCCAAGAAGAATAGCTCCGGCAAAGCAACAAGAGGTGGAGAAGGTCATCGATGGCCTAATTAAGGAAGGGATATTCGAGAAATCAGATAGTCCCTGGTCAGCTCCTGTTAAACTATCAGC
>NW_013665639.1:76124-84661 GCF_000517525.1 Limulus polyphemus | reverse complement strand
TTTCCCATCTCTGAACAAGAATACCATCTTCAAGCTTCAACTGGTCCCATGGTGCCCAATGCAGTCTTATGTTTATATGCTTCAGCCATTTTTATTTGATGAAAACCCGATTTTAAGTCCAGAGTTGGCAGTGGATATGAGTCTTTTTCGGTTATACTGTTAAGAGCTCTGAAGTCAACACAGCAACGTCATCCTCAGGATTCAACGTTGTAACATCGAAACATATAGAGTCGTTAACTTTTTGAAGGCCATAGATAGGCCTAAATAAAATGTTTTTAACTGTGTACCAGTTTTACGTTGAATATTATTTATGATTTTAACTTTATACACAAGTGCCAAAATACTATAATTAATAAGGTAGAAGTGGTTGCTGCTGGATAGTGTCCTTCCTGTTCTCGGTATTCGAAATTAAGGAAAGCGCAATGTTATCCGGTGTGAGGGAGCAGAGCGTGTAATTTGGTGTTAAACTCTACTAGCGCAGAGCTTCCCAAACTTTTTAAGCTCGCGGCACACTTTTAATGTCCCAATCTTTTTGCGGCACATGTACATAAGTCCATATGGCAGGCCTAGTGGCACCACACACCCCGACTAAGACAGGAAGAAATCACTGTTATGCTGTATATCAAGGAGAAAATAAATCAACTATGAAATTTTAAAATTATATTAAATTGGTAATAAATTTACATTACTAAATAAAAATGACTTAATAATTGCAAATATTACGCAACACACAGCTTGGAAAGCACTGCACTAACGTATAAATAAGAAAAAAATCAATCATCAATCATATATATCAATTTTATTACTTTTTTTTTAATTCAACCAACTTCACAAGTTCCATAAAGACTCTTAAATCTTTTTACTCAAGATCATAAGATTACATAATAAAGTTATTTTCTTAGTATACTTGCGATTAATAATCATCAATATCACAAAGTTTTTAATTGGTGAAATAAGACCAAAGACATAATGTTTAAGCTACTATGAGTCACCACAATTTATGTATATAGACATATAAAGCTTATAGTCTATAGTTGTTTATCTTCAGATATTTGCGCTAAGCTACTCAAGGCTATCTGCCCTAGCCGTTCCCAATATAACTGAATAATCAATGTTTATTTAATTATGAAACTATAATATTATTACAATCTCTAGAATTTAACAGTTTTACAAACTTCATTGTTTGATGTCTTCTGCGTCTTGAATAAACACATCACAAGACGTAAACATGCATATTCACAGAGATTATCCGTTGTTTCCTTGACGTCAAAATACTACTTCTTACTAAATGCCTAACTTTTTAGTAAAATTAAGATATTTTTTATGTTCTTTTCAGTGTTTAAAAAACTTAGTTCTGAATGGTGATACTTGGACATATTTAAGTGAGATACAGAGATAAAAATATGTTGACACTCTCTCTCTCTCTCTCTTGTTTGTGTGTTGTTTTTTTATTCTACAAAAACCTAAAATACTGTGGGTATATATATAATTTCATGGTGTCATATTATTCTGCTTCAGTAGCATTGTTTTTTCTGTGGTTGTTTCAACAAATCTTTTAATTTATTGTGATTTTATTCCTACCTTCAAGCATTAGGATTATATTTTAGGACTTTTTGACGTTTCTTATTAGAAGTTACAGTAACATGCAAACATCTTTATGTTTCTGTGAATCTCATCTTCGTCTATTCAAATACAGCACTTTCATAACTAATATACATTTATGTATATAAGGCAGAGTTGTTGTGAAAAAATGACTGAACCAATTTTAATAAATTTTTATAGAAGAACTCAGGTGTTTTCCCCTTACCTAAGGATCAGTTTAAATAGATAAGCAATCGAACGAACGGTTAGAATTTGTCAGCCCATTTCAATTTTACCATCTTAATGAAAGTTTACTACCACACCCAGCACTGACGTCGGACTAACGGTTTGTTGCTACGACTCCAAATAGTGGAATTGGTGTCTACACCCTCATTTATAGCATCACTTTCCAAGTCCGGCATTACCGGGTACATTTACTCGTGTATATATATATATATCTTAGCCATGGATAATTCATTACATCATTATAAAAATGAGGACCTGAAGAAAACTTTCTTACATTCAGCTTATGTCAGTTTAATAATTTTAGAAACACTTACAATTTCTTGAAGAATGTTTAAAGTATAACTTTTTGTGTTATATTCGTAATCTTTAGTTTTCTTTGTTTCTTTGTTTCGGAATTTGGAACAGAACTATACAAAGGGCTATATGCACATAGCCATCACTAATTTTGATCTGATAAACTACTAAGAAAGCACCTAGTCAATAGCACCAAATCACAACTCTTGGGTTACTTTAATCGGTGGAAAATGTGCGTGTGTGTGTGCAACAAGGGATGTGAACCATGAACACCTGGATCCACGTTCTGGCACCTTATCCACTAAGCCAAGCAGAGACGTCGCTGGGTACTTAAGAGATTCAGTCCTTGAGCCCATAGGCGCGGGAATTTTCGACATTTCAATATGATATCGATCATGGTTTTCTATTCTGGTTTTTTAAAGCACCAACTGGAGACTGAAGATCTCTGAAGCCAAGTCCAGCCCATCAACCCTTGGATTAATCTAATCTTACTGAATAACATGATTTGGCTTTCATTCTTATATCGCATCCATGACCCAATGTGCGGAGCGTAGTATTACAGCAACGGCACGAAAAATAAATCTTCGGATTCGCAATCAACAAGCCAACAACCGGGTCATGAATGACCCGATTGGAATTATATATCATGGTGACATGTGCACTTTTTAGTTTGTTGAGGTAGTTATAATTGGATTATCTAGTGGATGATAATTCCTACTTGACTAGTTAGGAAAAAATGTTATTATGGTAACTTTCAAAAAATAAATGAAAAAATATCGCAGTCATTAAAAAATATGTCTAACCCTTAACGCTAGAACAAAGTGTAAAGTCAGCATAAAGTGTAAAATTAAGATATAATATTTACAATATTAATTACGATATGACGCCGAAATAGGCTACTTTTCATAACTGCGATATAAATAAAATACGTGTTAGAGTGAACAGAAAATATTGAGTGAATGTTTACAAATTATGAACATGAATTTCTTAAAATAGATACAATTGTTTAGCCCACGATTTATTCTAGAATTGAAATTATTAAAAATACACACAATTACGAGAATATATATATATAAATCATGCAAAACTTAAGAATATTCATTGTTAATCAAATGTAGCTGTAAACAAATGCTTTTCATCGTACAAGTGTATTCCGAAATTATTTATTGTAAATAAAATGTTTTGTATTTTATCAACCGTCTTCATCTTCATTATTGAATTGTATATTTTTTTAACTATGCAAAATGTATGCCACGACTACTATGAAATATTTTTGACAACTTTATTTTAATGGTAGTTATGGCTGGCAGAGGGACAACAAATCATATCTGAGTATTAAGTAGGAACGAGGAGTTCTGTGATATATTTTTGTTATTTCCGGAAAGGTTACACTCTGTTTCTGGACACTTTCTGTTTAACCTACAGTTCCTGATAGCCTGAGAAGGTAAGGCGTTGAGCTAAGGAAATCTGTATAGTTTTCTAAAAGGAAAAAATGAGAATCATCCGGCACGAGTTAAAAGATTTTATTTCGCTATTTCTTTTGAAAGAAGATGCTCAAAAACACTATTGTTAGTTACAATACAGGGTGAGGCAAAAGATGCACACTACCATGATTTTTCTAAGTGTTGCCCTTATAGCTGTTTGAAATATGCATAGTTGATACCACGACAAAACGTCATAACAGGAACATTTCAACTTATTATTCAAAGGTTAATAACATCCCAATTAATTATTGTAACAAACGACAAAGGAAACGGTTAGTGAAATACAAGTATCACCGAGAAAAAATCATAGTAAGGGTAGGTCTTAGAAATGTCGTGGTGGTACGTAACCTTTGCATCACTCTCTATTAACTACACTTTGAACAAAAAAATACACGCTCCAACTTAAACAGAGGTAAAAACGCTTTTTTCTGGAGCTACAAGTCATATATTTTTTATTTCTGTAAAATGGTAAAAAAGTCTAATTTGCATAATTATCCTTAAAGGTTTAAATACGTATTTTTGAAAGTATTAAAATGTTTGATGAACACGTATAATTTATGTCTAAACTATTCAAAAACGATCCGCTTAGTTTTAGGTTTTATATTTTTGAGCATAATTAATCCAAAGTCTCATTAACAAGTAATGGGCTTATGTTATCAACAAATTTTCGTTTTTAACTCTAGAGCGTCTGCTACTTTGTAAGCTTGTAATAATTGCAAACACTTGAATAGTTTGCGTTTTAATTCCAGCACGGTTTTTGATAACACATGGACTTCGAATCACGTAAAGGCAATCTCCAAAAATCTTTGTCACAGTCACGAACTTCATGAATATGCGTTTACAAACATGTATGTTTGACATCTTTATGGACCTTATATTTCTTAGAAAATAATGAACTTTGATGTTAGTTTCCACAAAGAAATGTCACTATAGAATAAGTAAGAGTTAATCTCGAAATTTTCTTGCTTGCACAAACAGTGATTAAAGCTGGTTGATTTCTATTGAGACAATTATCCTTCGGCACGTGCCACAAGAGTGTACAGATAGCTTATAACGACTACAATTTTCCTTTGGTTCATGCAAAAGTGTTTCTGAGTCTAACATGATATACGTCTCTCTTATTCTCACGGCCTCACTTGTTTTATAATATAAACATTATAAGCTTAAGTACCAAATGTGAGAGGTATAGGTAAAAAAAACAAATACTTCATTTAGTTTATCATATAACTAGAATCACCTGTTAAAAATAAACTTGGTTAAAAATTAGTATCTGTTTGCTTTAAATTAGTTTTTAAAAGTCTGCTTCTTTGTATGTAGCTAGTTTCAATAAACATTATGCGTGTGACAGACCTTTTGTCACGTAACAGATTCTTAATAAACTCTAAGTTTTCAAGCTTTTTCGCCATTTCGGAAGCTACATCGTATTTTATATTAAGTAATTAAAATTTTGAACTTCTAAACTTAAAACTGAAAAACTAGAATATCAATAAAAACTTCATATATATTACTTGTTTTCACACTCTTAATTCCACTAAGCTGTAAGCACCGACAATGTATTTCCAATCAACGACATTTGGTAAATCTTCTTTACTTCCTAAACAATCTTCCAAAACTAAATTTCACAAGAGGTATCAGTACTGTTCTTATGCTAGAAGATTGTTTATGTTATCACTAACCGGCCATAGCTCGTTCACAACTGGTCCGGCATGGCCAGGTGGATAAGGCGCTCGACTCGCAATCTGAGGGTCGCGAGTTCGAATCCCCGTCCCACCAAACATGCTCGACCTTTCAGCCGTGGGGGCATTATAATGTGACGGTCAATCCCACTATTCGTTGGTAAAAAGAGTAGCCCAAGAGTTGGCGGTGGGTGGTGATGACTAGCTGCTTTCCCTCTAGTCTTACACTGCTAAATTTGGGACGGCTAGCGCAGATAGCCCTCGTGTAGCTTTGCGCGAAATTCAAAAACAAGCAAACAAACAGTCGTTCACAACACAGCGTTAAAATCGTGACTAATTTATCGTAGTTTTGGCGTGTAATATAAAGCACATTTTATAGATAAAAATTCTACATTACACCCTATTGCTCAATTCAGTGTTTTAGGAACCATACAAACGTTAAGTATACTAACAGTAAGTTGTTTACAGAAAAGGAAAACACGTTTTTATGTATAAATCGTTGTTTCTGGTGAAGCCTAATCATCGTGGGAGCCCACCGTACAATAAAAAACTAAGTTCATGAAATGTCAATGGAAACCTCGTGTTCGCAGGGTGTAAAACATCATTAACTCGAAACATAATCATGTCAGGTTCTCTTCAGTCAAATATACAGAATATGTTCAGCAAGTTGTTACTTCTGATACAGTTTTGTTTTTAGAAAAGTACTTTGAAGTTGTATACTCTGAAACCTAATTTGAAAGATTCTTTTTATACTGCGATCATCTGCTTATGACAACCAGTTTGTGACAGTCCAACATTGCCAAATATCTTATCCAGTAAATATCTGCTCAATGTGACACGTTATCTTATTAATTCGTTTTAAATTTACCAGTAACTTACATACTTCTGACAAAAATGTAGAAAAACTATTTTTATCTTTTATAAAAACCTTAATTTTAAACAAAAAATAAAGTAGCAACTAGCTAACGTTATGGGTTATATGTTACTCAATACAAAAAATTATGTGTCTAAAAAGATGAATAATAAACGTTTCGTATTAATATCCTACATAAGTACGTTTGAGTGCAACGTAACTCAGCATATACAGAGGTTGTTCCCGACCTATGATAACATTTTGCATATCCAATCATATTGCCACCTGGCCGTTCAATAGACCTGTGACTAAACATACAAAAAGCCCTTTTGTTACAATTCACTTGAAGAGCAGCGATTTGTAAGTGCATTTGACAACTTAAACAAATTTATCCTATTTCAAGATTATAAAAGCATACAAGACAACAAACAGTATTTCTAAGAAAGGGGTATCTGTAGTGTCGAACTGTATCGTTAAAAAATAGGCTATTCCAAAAAATTACCAGTCGCACATTTGAGCTTCCAACTGTAAGTATCTCGAGAACAAAGCTGTACATTACAGCTAAAGTAGGAAATTTCCTTGGAACTGTAAGATAATCCACACGGATTTAGATCCACAAAAGCGACACAAGCTTCTCTAAAGTCACACAGCCAAACTTAAGACCATTTATCAAAAGCTGTATGACATACTCCTATTTGTTACTTCAAACAAAGTATATATATCTACTTAAGATTCTGCAAAAGTTTCGAACATAAGATTTCTAATGATTGCAGTTTACAGTTATAATGGTATATAGTTATCTGGAGAGTATAGGAAAATACCAAGGCGGAATCTGCAAACTATCAGATTAATGTACTGATGCAACTATACTGCGAAATAGCATCTTTCTGCGGTACCAATAAGGCATGGTTCCATAAAAACAAAGTCATACGTCTAACTCAAACATGTCACTTCTTCAGTAAAGTGCAAATATAGAAATTCATGTAACACCATTAGTAGACATCACCGATCGACTTGTGTGTCTTTGGGTTGCTCGAAAGGGCCTTCGAAGGTCGTCATCTGCGCACGTTTGACAGACTTAAGAAATCGTGTAAAGAGGAAGGGAACAACACTGTCCTCAGTACATTGGGCAAAAGCCTTCTATAGTAGAAATTACACTGAAGTACAGTATTCCATAACCAGGATAATCATCGATAAAACCATAGGTGATTATAGAAAGGGACAATAACCTCAGGACCTACACTTGTATTGTTACTATAGATCATGAACATCTCTCTGTATCAATCATTCGTATTTTACTATGCTACAAGTAACTAAAAGCATTTTCACGAGCAAAGTTCGTTTTACGTTGGTTTTTATGTCAAAATATAACGTTGTAAAAATACGTTTACCAAAATCTCAGCTATATTCGTAAATGGTACGTCTGACAGAATTATTCGGAATATCTTATCTTTTTTTCTGGAAACAACAATACAACCACTTATCGCTTTTCCAATAATTCTCCTTGCCATGATTTTCAGACAGTTGAAGCACGAACCTCCTTTTCTTTTGCAAATTGTCTTTCAGAAGTTAAGGCTTCAGATATACAGATTGTTAATAGAAGCAGACTTTTACAGACAGAATTAAAATATCTGTGATATATCATCCAGAAAAAGGGTTTGTTTGTTCTAGAGCAAAGCCACATTGGGCTATCTGCTGTGTCCAACGCAGCGAATCGAAACTCGGATTTTAGCGTCATAAGCTTTAAATTTATCGCTGTCCAATTGGAGGATCCCAGAAGAAGAAAAAAAAGACTGAAAATAATAGACTACTCAGCTTGTCATGCTTCTTGAACTATTAAATTAATAAAAAATATAAGTTTATGTGAATGAACTGTACACCTGTTGGTCTGTCCGTTCGTTTATGTGTCTGAAAGAAAATTACGTAAGTTTAGAACTGATTTCTCTGTACTGATTGCGACTACAACTTACCGCGAGGGGAAGAGCATAAGTTTGCAATGATTGTCAGTCATGTTTCCATCATGGTTTCTTTATTTCACTGTAAGTTGATATCACATTTCCAAGCCCAGGATTTTACTAGTTAAATGATGATCCTTTAATAGTTTATAACATAAAGTACTCAATAAAAGTTTTGAATATAAACTAGCTATAAATATCTTAATATTTCGATCTTGGTTTCAATCACTATAGTAAAAGAAAGGATATATGAAATCTCAAATGAAATGCTGTGCCAACTTATCGACCAGTGTGTTGTGACCTCATGTATGTATATATATATATATATATATATATATATATATATCACAGACGGAAGTACGTATTTATAGTAAGTACACTACTTTACTTTATTTGTTACTTAAATTTAAACGTAAGTAAGTAAGTACACTACCTAACTAGTAAATAA
>NW_013665639.1:73825-75124 GCF_000517525.1 Limulus polyphemus | reverse complement strand
TATAATAAATACTAACTAAGTAAAGTAAGTAGTCGTGTCGCCTAACTTACTACGACCGTGTTGTTGTGACTATGTATATATATATATATATATATATATATATATATATCACCAGACGGGAAATTCGATTTTATGAAGTCACAACTTTTCTTATTTTGTCAAATTTTAAACAGGTAATAAGCATCCAACTGAAATAAGTGCTATAGAGTTTCGGTAAACATTTTGAAAAGCACAATATGTTGGGTAAATTCCATTTTCTCCCCACGCAAAGGTTCGTCGAGGATTGAGAAGAAATTGTACATTATTGTCTCTTGTACTAATACCTAGAAAATGAAATATACTTGTGTCAACAGCTTTCACAGTATGTTGGGTAAATTCCAATTTTTCTACACGCGAAAGTTCGTCGAGGATTGAGAATAAACTGTACATTTTTGTCTGTTTTATTTGTTTGCTGGTAGACCTAATAACTAGAAAACGAAATATATTTGTGTCAACAAGTTTGTCATATCCTGCATGGTAACTATTGGTGTCCAAAGTTAAGGTATGATACATTTCAGAACGAGTAGCAGGATCAACAAAAGCATTATTCCTCAACTGCAACAGACATGGCACAGAGAAAGTACAACTTTGGATTCTAATGACGAATGCTTTAAAGAATGGCAATTTGTTGGATAAGAATAGCCGTTTTACCTACCTTTATTATTTCTTACTGAAACTACATTTCAGCTACGTTTCATCAATTATTTTTCATATTATCAAGATGAAAAGTGATCACATTAACCTACATTTCTGAAAAATAACACTTCAGAATGATGTCCAATTTAAAAGAAAATTCTACATAGATAGATAACATTATAACGTAAAACAATAGGTGGTACATAACCAAAGGCCCCCCAGTGGCACAGCGGTATGTCTGCGGACTTACAACGCTAGAAACCGGGTTTCGATACCCGTGGTGAGCAGAGCACAGATAGCCCATTGTGTAGCTTTGTGCTTAACTTCAAACAACATAACCAAAGTAAAGTTTCTTACTTCATTTCGAGTTTATTCGTATTAACAACGGGTAGAATAAACATTTCTCTGTACATGTGCAACAATTCTTATTACATGTTTTGAACTAAAGAAAAATAAATCAAACACGTAACTGCATTTGTAAAACAATCTTGCACTACAGCTACCGAATATTATGAAAGTTATCTTCATGAACAGAGTTTTCAAAACATTCTCTTTTTCTTTTTCACTGTAACAATATAAAACCAACTAAACAAACATCACTTTAATTATTATAGTATTTTGGCA
>NW_013665639.1:51546-72825 GCF_000517525.1 Limulus polyphemus | reverse complement strand
GCCTATCTATGGCCTTCAAAAAGTTGACGACTCTACATGTTTCGACCTTACAACGTCATCCTCAGGAGTGAATTACAAGACAATTGCCAAAGTATTTATAGCTTGTTAGTAGGTCATTGACCTGTGTGTTATTTTTCATACATTCATGCTAAACCATTCAAAGGAGAACATTATGATTATATTGCTCACAATAAATATTCCTAATCTACTAAAGGATATAAAGCTTTCACACAACTGCTTTTCTCTAACTGCAAGCTAGAAATTTTAACTAATAAAATTAATTAGTTAAGATATATCACAAGCTAAAACACATTTTTAAAAAAAGCAAGTGATGCCATTTCTGAAAAAATAAAAGCCACCTTTTCAAACCCGATAACTTTTCTCAAAAACGTAGCTAAATTAGGATCTGTTAAATCAAAACCAAAACTACAAATACAGAGATCTTTTAAGCGGTTGGAACAACTTTATATTCAATTATACTATTTTCTTATAGGTTTTGTTTTATGCTAATCATCAGCCATCCACGTTGCCATCTGTGAAAATGTAGTATTTGGTTGAGTAGCCTGATTGAAATACTATGTTATAAAATGTTTAGCAATTGTTAAATACGTCTGATTTCGGGTGCTTGTTTTTGCAGTATACAGTATTCTAGATTTGACTGAATGAAATAATTTATTATGCAATTTCAGTTTAACTGTTTTGGATTGTTGTTTTTTGTTTTATTTATTTTTTGTTTACAAAAAGTAGAATTGATTAGATTTGACCCTATAAAATAGCTTATTACGAAATGCTTAATGCTTATTAAGGTTAATTGGATCTAGAATATTGTTTAGCAGTCTGTTGTGCTTCTTAAGTTTAACTGAGCGAAATAGTTTATTATGACAATCACTGTTCAGACAAAAAATTACAAAAATTATATTGTGAATAAAGAACTAGTTCAAAGATATAAACATTCTAATCAAACTTGCTAATTTAATAACATTGTCTTCGAAAATACGTCAACAAAATTCTTCAATTGATTTCGTTACTGATCCTTAGACAGGATCCTGTGTAATTTTTACAACCAACTACTATTAATAGCCTTCCTTTAATCTAAATGAGACAAGAGAATTTCGTTTGTTGGTGGAAGAGTAGCTAAGAAACTTCTTCATAAGAAACGAAGTAATACTCCAACACTAAACGAACATCTTTCAGGAACGTCACTCGGAAAAGGTTTATCAAAAATCATTCGAATAATTTATGGAAATTGATTTTCCATCACCATTACCTTCAATAAAAAGAGTTGTACACAAAGTCCTTTAGCAGTATCAATTTAAGTGCAATTGATTTGTCTTGTTATTATTTCAAGTAAAATCAAATCGCCATCTAATGGACATTATAAAATTATAAGCCTGATAAGGAAGTAATCAACTTATTAAAAGTGTGAGATTGTAGCCAATTTTCAAGCACTACACTGATTCCAGATGCTTGGCCAACTTCAATTGTAACGATATCAGCTTCTTTAATAATTACAGACACCATTAAATATTTTTTGCAAGCTCTGAAAATTTTCTTTAAAATCTGAAATCAAAAAGACAAATCCATTTTTCAGGAAACTGTATAAAGTTTCTTGATTTGACTTTTTTTGTTTATTTAACACAGGATTTCTCCCTCAACCAGAAGACGAAGTATTCTTTTTTCGGAGGCAGGGTAAGAAACAAGGAATTTCGGTAATTATTTCTTTGAACTAGTCCATGCACCGTCGTAAGGTATATAATCTGCTGTATCCAAATATGTAATACATATGATAGTAACGTATTTCAATCAGAAGTTATGGTCAGTGAAAGAGACACGAGGTTTTGGAGTGGTCATACCACCTTACCAGCAATTGATTATATCTTTTGTTTCTCAAATCAAATTATACGACCTTTCTTCATTTTTTGAAGTTGAAAACATTGTGTTGATCTTCTGATATGGCTGAAGGCAACCACTACTACCTCTACTGTCCTTGTCAGCATCAGACCTATTTTTGAGTGCCACCACAGCATCATTAGGCTTAACAAGATTTACTCAACAAGGGGTGTCATTACTGCATCCACAGCGGCTGCAAAGGTTGCAAGTCGAACATCTCGGAACCTTGCACATGCAGGTAATCGAGAGAATAACGGTGATTGGTGAGTAGCAAAGTTCCAGTCACTGCCACCGAGTCTTGGAGCTACCTGTTGAAGATCTATTGGGCTCTGGTCTGAAAAACAGATGCAACGACAGGCGAAGGAGAAGAAGGATCCGCTAGTTACACAATAAGAAGTATTGTCATTAACTCTAGGGTTTCTACTGATGGTGTGGTCAGTCAAAACTCGGGCAATTTTTTTTGTTTTCCTACTTGTAAATTGCAATCGTCATAGCTCATCGTTTGCTACATCAAATATAAGTTTTACCCAAATCGGATCAATTCTGGATTCTTTAAGTTCGAGCCTGCCACCGAGGCACCTCTAGTTGAGGAAGCGATTTTACAATATATTCAAACACAAAAATTAGTGGTCTATAAGTAATGTTAGGGTTCTATGCAAATTTTTTGTTGCTAGGAAACACATGTTAAAGACCTAAATACTTTAAATGTTACTAATAATGAGAAGTTAGATTGAAGAAAGTAAATTGAATCGAGCCTATTAAAGCCTTGAATCCCCAACGAAATATAGAATAATCAATACTTTTTTCATGTTTCACTTCTCCATAAACGATAACCGTGTAAAGACAGAAACCTACAGGAAGAAAAGAAACACTCAAAGTTATTAAATTATATATTTGACAGATGTTTCATACTTTTTTTATTCAAGGTTGTAGCAATTTTGCAGAATCGCTCGACCTTTTTTTTAGATTTAGTTTTGACTTACCAATAAATGCGTTTATATTTTCATTTTAGCTTTGAAATATCTAGAATGTTACCCTCAAAAAACTTTTCCATACCATCTACACTACTCCATTTTAATCAAAGGTTTACTGCTCATTCAGCGAATATTTTGGCTGATCAAATACGGTACAAAACTACATTCGATATGTAGATCAACATACAGTACAAATCTGTATTTGGTATGTAAACATGACTCAAAAAACTGAAAAGGAACAACTAAGACTTCATCTACTAAAATAATCTTGCTCTTCCCAAAAGAATGTCGCTTAGGAACTATTTACCACAATGTAGGTAAATAAGATTATGTTTGTTTTATTACAGTAAAAGCTGTTATTTCAATCATGCATTATGCATATATTAATAAACACTTCGTTTTCGTATTAGATACTCGCAGCTTTAAAATATTATTAGTTCTTTTCTCATGCATACGTGCATGTAAGCGATTACGCAACTTCCTTAGAATAAAACACCACGTTAAAGAATGTTGTCAACAAGATCAATTATATTTGTAATGTTAAAGAATATCATTCTGAACAGAGACTGGTACACATAACCGACTTCGTTTCCGTAAGCAATATACGCCACTTATTCATCATCAAATATAGAGACAGTTCTTTAGTAATCAAACCTTAATGAATGTTTATTATGATGTATACCACACACACTTGCATAGTTAAGAATTAAAGAAAACTTGCCTATCTAATAATAGGGATTCGTGATCTCAATAAAATGAAACATTTTCCACTCCAGAAAAACTCGTAAAATTCGAGATTTTGAACTTTTATTTGGCTCGTAGTCCCTTATAATACTGATAGTAAAGTCACTCATCCCAACAGACTACATCACCAACTGGCTTCGATGTGATGTCCAAACAAAGCAGAAACTCCAAATACGTGATGTGAAGTTCATTGATTACTACGGTGTCTCCTTGAATCTGGAGTCTTCAGTTTAAGACAAGCTCTTCACAACCTCACAATACTTTCATTACTCCTTAATGAAATATCAAACGAACCCAATTTATAGTCCGGTAAAATTATCACTCGTTGTACTGTTGATATGTGCTGTGCATCATAAATCTTCTCCACACTTCTTCCTGAAATTATTTAAACTAGGAAGGCATTGATGCGGTGCCACTTCCTCTCCGCAATGTTTCGACTTTTTTCAGCAATGAACCAAAAAATATTTCACCATCAAAAATAAGTGTAGGTGTCAAGATTCTCTTTTGACCGTTTTTCAAAAAACTCAAGTTGCTACCATTATAACGAAAGTGTTTGAATGAGGTGTGACCTTGACCTTTGACCTATCCGTCAGCGGGGGCAAATATCAGACGACATCACGTTCAACTCCGATAAGACTATCATGCTTTTACCGTACATCCCGTCCCTTGGTGAGACAGAGGTAAGTTCACAGACTTACAACGCTAAAATCCGGGGTTTAATTCCCTGCGATGGACACAGAAGATAGCCCAAGGTGACTTTGTTATCAAACAAACCGTACATATCGCAGCATGTCATTATCTTATTTCGTACTCACAACAACTCTCGCAACTCTCACAGGTATTGTCCACCGTCGTCATTTTAATCAATTTCCTCCTTGTGGCGGATTCCCATACACGTATGGTAATATTTTGCTCTCACATACATACAAGCCACAAAAATAAATGTAATGCAACGTACATTCCTAAGAAAAAATGATTATGTTTAATTATGGTCATTTATTGCTACTATAAAATTATATATATATATATAACAAAACATACAATAAATAATGAAGTAAGCATCCTCGAGACAAATTAAATCTATTGGCAGTTCAAATACTGACTC
This sequence comes from Limulus polyphemus, assembly GCF_000517525.1. Lineage (NCBI taxonomy): Eukaryota > Metazoa > Arthropoda > Merostomata > Xiphosura > Limulidae > Limulus > Limulus polyphemus. The sequence continues at coordinate 68,112 of NW_013665639.1, read as the reverse complement.
AAAATTTCAGTCCATATTCATATATATCCAATCATCCCTAGTACCTTTCTTATAACTTACATGATTTTTATAGGTTACCTGAATCTTTCATTGCAGTTTTATCAAATAGCTGAAAATTAAAAGTGATGAAAACACAAATTAAAAACATGAATCTTAATTTTTTTACTATACTGGCCAGTGGATGATATTTATAATCAACTACGCATATCTGTTTAGGGGCAACATTAAGTAGATTAGGAATTAGATGTTTCAATCAATATTAAAATACAATACCCAAAGGAACTTTATTTGATATAAATCTGTTTGGTGGATTTTGAGGCAACAGAATTTTTTTTTAAAGATAGCTAGATTTCTACATCGTCTAAAAGTAAAGATTACGGACTTACAACGCAAAAATACGAGGTTCGATTTCCTTTGGTGGAGAGAGCGCTGGTAGCTTTTTTTACTAAAACAAAACAAACTAACTAAGGGAAAACTTTAGAACACACAAAAATGAACGAGATTTTCTCGACTATTTGGCTGAAAGGGTGTATGAGATAATTAAGTAGTTAATTAAGACATTATCTAATATACGCTCCAAAGCTACAAGAAGCCTAGTCTTGTTCTTTATATTGCCTTGTTCAGAGTTACTTACTAGTGAGGGGTGAAATTCTCCGAAACCAGTATAACTCAGTAGCAGGTTTGAATCAAACGTCAAATTGGACTTCGTATTTATTTTAATAACGTATGGTTAGCAAAATTACATTGATTTTTCAACAGACTCAGAAGAAACTAGCATACTGAGTTTCACCACAGATGGTATAACTGAATGACAAGTTTATAATTACTTCTACGGTACGTAGAAACAGCTCTTAAAATTCAAATTTACCCTCCAACTTCTAACTTGTATAAAAATCGAGTTTACAGTAAGTAATGCCTATTTTACTTTCTATGAAGCGCTATAAAACCACACATTCTAAAGAAAACAAAGAAATAAAGTTTTTATAAAGAATTGCATTTGTTGTTGTTGTTGTTATTGGTTTGTCAGCAGCCGTAGAGTGAATACACTTGGGATGGCAAGCCGTTTTGTCGTTAACAAACCCGTAAAAATATTTCTGTTTTAACTCTTGTTAATTTATGTAATCATAGGATATTTGCCTCCTGCGGTTTAGCGGTAAGTTTAAGGACTTATAATCCTAAAATTAATTTGGGACTATATCCCTGCAGTAGTTTTGTGCTTAACAAAAAACAAGCGCTGTGATACTACGAATATTTCATTCTACAATATGTATATGATATTACATCACATTAACATTGATAATAACTTAAATTATATCATTCTTTACTGGTCTAATACAGATCTCTAGTAAGAAGAATGTATAATAATATTTCATCAACATCTTATTATAATATGTCGGTCGCTGACGACGAGACCTATCGCACAATACCAAAACTCATCCGGCCGGCTGAGCTACAACATAACAAGTCTTAGTTAAAATGACATTTATATTAGGTATTTATGAGGCAAATATATATAGTAAAGAATTGTGTGACTTAAATTATCAGATCAGATAAGAAATCAAATGACTGTAAATAGCTAACTGGTCACTGTTGAACCTATATGACCAGAAACGAATGATCACGAGGAATCTGATTGACCAAAGATATATGAACAGATACTAGATAACTGGAATAAAATGACATAGGTTATTCGACTTTGAGAAAACTAAATTACAAGATACAGATAACACTTTATTGAAGAAACTAAATTAGAAGATGCTAATGACTGAACAACAAGGAGCAATAATGACCATATCTACATGACTGACTATAAATAGAGTACATAGAGATAAAAAAAAAGCTACTTAAGTAACTTTATTTGATCAGCATGATTCCTTAGCTGAAAAGAACGCTGTTTATGTCATTTGTTTACAGCGAAAATTATTATAACTTAACTTATAACTGGAATAATCACATAAAAAGAAAGCTTTCCAGGGCAAGAGTCAGAAATGTTTCAGACGGACTAAAGCTAAGTTTGTTATATACTTTCGTGTTTGTGTTAAGAGATGTTATCTGGCAGTTCCATGTGTTATATAAGTTGAATTATACATGAAAACTTAAATCAGTAAATGACTAAAATGAGTTGAAACGAAAGCTTCCTAAGGCTTTATTTTTCTCTATTATGAAAAAGAAAATAAGACAGAAAGAGCAAAATCAAGTTCTATAGTTTTAATAAAATCACAAGAAAAAATTAACAAGATTACTTACTCACTTAAGCCAGTCACCTCATGAGGAGCATAGACCGTCGACAATTCTTCTCCAGTTAAGTAGAGATTCCCCTATATCTAAATCATGATAGCATACTTAAAATATTATAATATGATTCAATATTCATAATACAAAAGCGAAATCACATCAATATGGCTACTTTATAGAATTTTTCGAAATTCAATTACACATAATATTGATTATGATACAATATTTGATTTATAGTCCCATACCTGAATTATAACACTTTACATGTAACAATAAATATAAATCATGTCTGCATACTTACATTACGTCAATATATTTAAATTACAGAAGTAATTTACTGTTATGTTTGATTTTTATATTTATATAACATATAAATATATTGTTCAACAGGTAGACTTCCAACTTTTGTCATTATATTGACTATTTGATTTTCTTATGGTAATATGATTTTTAAGCCTAATATTTCAGTACAACAATAAAAACTGACATGACTTTGCTTATTTTCATTCACTTTCATGTGGTCCGTGTGATTTAGTGTTTAGCGTAACCAAACTGTGAATTCGAGGATTTGTGGTTCGTGATTCGTTGTCGCAAAACCTAGCACTTTGGAGCCGTGGATGATGTATAAGTGAAACGATCAAATTCCACAACTTGATGAAAAGTTGGCGATTAGTGCTGTTTACTAGCTAGCTTCCCTCTATTCTATCAGTTTAAAATTAGGGGCGGCCATATGCGCAAATACGTGTTGTGTAACTTCACACAGAATGCTAAAACAACAAACAAATCCAACGTAAACTGAAACTTCCAAGTATGACCCATTAACCACTCTCCTAAGCTGGTTATCACTCAACATTACCAAAATGCTTTTAAGTAATGATTTTTAATGAAAATATTTTACCTGTACTTTAAACATACAACTGCTCGCACTTAAATAATTACAGTAATCTGTAATTTACTGAAGATCTTATATGTTGTGTTTCAGCAGTCATTTTATTTTAAAACGGAAATTTTGAAATCATTATCACCCTCAGTTTGTCTAAAAGCATATTTGCCGAAACAATAGATTACAGAAAGTTTGTTCAATATCATTGAAATACGGCATTGTCACACACAAATGAATGTTACTTGAAGTGAATAATCATTTAATTTCATAACTCTTAGAAGGATGGCATCATTATTATATTTTTTGTCCACCATGAACAAAATATAGTCATTGTTAAATGGATTTGAATTAGCATTTGCGAAAATACTATTAGTTTATTTATTTATATATATATTTATTTGAAAGTTAATGGGTATATTTCTTCAGTTAAATAAACTAGAAATAGAAAACTGTATTCTATAAGTTTTAAGGAGTAGGAAAATTTGTTCAGACAGTGATTTATCTGTTTGTGCGCTTGAACTCGCTTATGCATTATAATTAAAATTAACACATGATTTATATATTCCACTATAAACTTTCATGTCTTCTTACACTAAACATATAAAATTATTTCCTTCATTACAAGCCTTTAACAAGTGACACTATCAGTAAAACTACTTTCGTAGGGTTGCCATTAAATGTAGCTTTCGTGACACTACAAGTATCGCTCCATTCATTTTATAATATTCATTTTAAGATCGCATAAGCTATCATGAAACTCACACTTTATTTATGTGTCATGAAGCTACAACTAGAACTTGTATAGTATGAAAAGACTATTGATAAATTCGCATATAGTTTTATAAAACTAGTACTACAACTGTGTTTAGTTTGATAACACTATTACTAGAACTCTACATAATCTAATGAAACTACTAATATGTTTAGGTACAGTTTTATGAAACTCATTAAAACTACGTGTAGTGTCGTCAAACTACGGCCAAAACTCAGTATATTGTCATAAAATAACCACTGGAACTTCAGATAGTATCACAAAAATTCCAATAAATCTGAATATCGTTTCATAAATTAGAATTAACCTATAGATAAATTTTTAAAATTATTAAATGTCCAGACGTTTTTTTAGAGGTCATGAAATAAATATTCTTTAATATTCCATTATACTTACACCACAACGTTTGAATTCTTCTTCAGTCATACAATTTATCTTGATGATGTTTTACTTTGTAAACAAATGGCTAAATAGGTTTCACCTTTTTTTCTTCCACTTAATATACATTTGTTCCTTTGATAGTTTACAGAAATAACCTAACTAGCAGTAATTGTTATATAAGAATGACTTCTGTGGCGTGATGCGTGGTTTGTATTTCTCTCTCTCTGTATATATATATATATATATACTATTATTCAAAAAATGTATCACTTGCATACAAATAAAGACATCTGCTCTTCTGGATATTGTTTATATATATATATTTCATTAGAAAAGTTCATTCTATTAGAATTTATGGCCGACAAAAGCCATTCACTGTTATGAGATATTGATTTTACATTTAAGCTGAGAACATTTTGTTGGTAGTAATTCGTTATACTGTATGTCGTAACCTGTTGTGCAAAGCTTTATGATCTCTGAGTGCTCTCACATTTCACAAAAGTACCAATGAAATGTTCTCTCGGGTTATCTTGAAATAAAATAATTAAAACCTCTGAGGCTCTCACCTCTACTCAAACGACATCGTGTAGCTTTACTAAATAGAAAGTAAACAAAACGAGCATTCCCTAAAGAGCTTTAAACACATTCACAGCGACTTGAAAGAAAAATAAGTTTTCTACTACGTCAGCCTTAGACGTGATATATATTTCCCGACTCATTCTAATAAAAATGAGATGTACGATTTAAATTATAAGCTTATAGGCAATTAACACTTCCCAAACACTTTGAATGCCATGTCAAAGATGCATAAGTAACGATGCATTTAAGCTTCATTAATGGCTTTACTTTCAACTTTAAAGCCCATATAATCTTAAAATGATACCTTCCTCGTATATTTGATTGTTGAGGCTTTCAAATGTGCTAAAATATTTAATGTTTATTCTAGTTTTAGTAATCATTATGAATTTGTATGAAACAGAAGTGTAATAATGGTCGTTTATATATATATTGAATTTCTCATACACTTATCTTACTTCTATAACAAAGAAAGAAACAGAGTATACAAATGGATCAATGGGAAGTTAGTAATATCGGCTATAACACATTATTGTTACAACACAGTTCACTGATCTCGTAAATAAAGTCGCTAAATAAGCATTATGTTATTATTAACTTTGAAACAAAACTCTAAGAGTACTCATGTTCAGAGCTTAGGTATATTGTGCTAAAGGTCATGGATATAAGGTCAAAACTTAAGTTTTATTATTATAGGGTAAACATGATTTAATATTAATATATTTTCCTTAACTATCTGAAATTGCTATGTTATTCATAAAGCCTAAAATATTTACCTTCTTTATAGAATATTATGTTTAGTTTTAATAACTGGTCTGCAAACTTGTCTCTTAAAACCATGAGATTACTCGTACCTAGAGATGATAAATAAATAAGTAAAAGTCTGTATACCGAACGTCTTTACATAGTTATATATACAACATTTGCGCGAAGCTCTAATAAATATATCTATATCTCACACCTACGACCACGAGATGGTTCTGATAGATCAATATACGTTTTTCTTCTTTGTTTTTTTTTTTTTTGCATATGAAAATTCAAAAGCCAAAGAAATGATATTGGATTTAAACAGAAATTCCCAGACGTTCAGGGAAGAACGAAAGCCTATGTGTGTAGCACGCGTATTAAAATAGAACGATCGATCTTTTTAATGCTACTTGTTATGCGACTTGTGACATTAAAAAGAGTTATCACATAACAAAGAATATCTTTCTTCATTCTCCATTCTCGTCCATGAGAAATAAGTACAATACTTTTTTATGTCTGCCATAAACTATTATCTAAAAAGAATACAAAATAATTAAATTAAATAAAAACCGTAAATAGTCTAGATATTCATTCTATACTTAGTTATGGTAGAGTTGTCTCATAGTTATTCCTAACTTACATGATTCGAAGTCTAGGTAGATTATAACTTCCATTTTTAAATTTTTTATTGAAGATCTTATAGCAAAAAAAAAAAGAAAACGAAAATTACCATAATGAATTACTCTAAGAATAAAATTAATTTACAAGTATTGTAGTAAAAAAATAAGATAGTAATAAGTTAACCTTTGTCAATTGTGAACACATATTAGCCTGATATAATAAAATGGCAGGTTTTACCAGTTAATGGCATGTTGATTATTCAATTTCTGCTGGATCTCTAGATCTGAGATTTGGAACCCGAGCTGTTGTTTGTTTGCTTGTTTTTCAACAAAAGACGGAAACATCAGAATTTATTTCAACATTGCTTGGGTTGCATTGAAAATTGTAATTGACTGACGCAGACAATTACATTATGACATGCATTCCAATCCCAGATAATAACCTCAATAGTGAACGTTTAAACTGTTATCTCTTAAAACTCAAAATACCCCTCTACTCATCTACAAGGATCCAGTACGTTTTTATTCTAGAAACTAGGCACTAACCAGGCTCCATGCACATGATTAGACGACATGCTCTACCAGCTAACAGCATGTAACATGTTTTACATAACTATACGTAAGGGTCTACCAGTTAATGGAATGTTCGATAAACATAGTTAGATAGCAAGATGTACCAGATAGTGATACGTTTTATATACACATGATTAGAGCTGTGCCAGTTAACGGCTTGTTCTATTTCACATAGTTAAGCAACAAGCTCTGGTACCTAATGATATGTTTTATATGTACATGGTTAAAACTGTACCAGTTAACGGCTTGACCTATTATACATAGTTAACCAACAACCTATACTGCTTACTGGTATATTTTATACACTTCCTGTGCACAATAACCATTATTAGTTCACACACAAATATATAATATACTCGTTGGTAAACAGTAGGTTTACAATACAGCATTCCATGAATATGGGGAAGATAACGAGATCTACAGATTAATAGTTTGCCCTACATAAAGAAGAGGATGACAAGATTAGCTGATTAATAGTGTGTTGTTTCAAAAATATTGTAAATTCGATGCTGTTAATTTAAATAAAAAATGATTTACAAATTGTTTGCTATAATCTTGTATGAGACAATTACGAATCGTAAGTTGAGAGAGAGAACAAAATAAAACGTTCAATAATACGATAACTAACGACAATGACAACATGTTTATTTACCTATATAGAAATTGTTATAGAAGAATAATTACGAGGAAAAGAAATGTTGTCGAGCAAGAGAGATCACGAATGCAAACAAAGAAGGAAAAAATCTAACAGATAAAGGTATATTCTGGACACATGAGTACAGAATAAATTCTATATCGGTTAAAGGTATATTCTGGACACATGAGTACAGAAGAACTTCTATATCAGTTAAATGTACGTTCTGGACACATGAGTACAGAAGAACTTCTATATCAGTTAAATGTACGTTCTGGACACATGAGTACAGAAGAACTTCTATATCAGTTAAATGTACGTTCTAGACACATGAGTACAGAAGACATTCTATATCAGTTAGAGATATATTCTGGACACATGAGTACAGAAGAAATTCTATATCAGTTAAAGGTATATTGTGGACACTTGGGTACAGAAGAAATTCTATATCAGTTAAAGGTATATTCTGGACACATGAGTACAGAAGAACTTCTATATCAGTTAAATGTACGTTCTGGACACATGAGTACAGAAGACATTCTATATCAGTTAGAGGTATATTGTGGACACATGAGTACAGAAGAAATTCTATATCAGTTAAAGGTATATTCTGGACACATGAGTACAGAAGAAATTCTATATCAGTTAAAGGTATATTCTGGACACATGAGTACAGAAGAAATTCTATATCAGTTAAAGGTATGTTCCTGACATATGGGTAAAGAACAATCTCTATAACAGTTAAAGGTATGTTCTGGACACATAAGACAAATACCAAAATAAAATAAAAACCAGCTCGACCTATAAAATGGGATAGATGACAAGTTTTACTAGGTAACATCTTGTTCTAAACCCATGAAAGGGTTAGAACATTTGACAAGTTTACGGCATGTTCCATAAAAAGAGGTTCAAAAAACAAGCTATGCTAGATAACAGCATGTTTCTTTTTTATATATTGGCTAAGAAAAAACACTACTGATTAATGAGATATTACATGCATATGGGAGGAAAAATCTCTAATCAGTAGCATGTTTCATAAATATATTGTGAAAATTTTGCCCTGTTTTTTTACTCTCATGTTTTTTATGAACAAGAAAGTGAAAACATTCTCCACTGCTTAATGTCATGTTTCGTAAACAAAGGAGGATGAAACATTATCCAATGTTTAATGGGTTTTTTTATATACACACACGGATCTTTGCAAAATTATTTCAGTTAATAGAATATTCCGCGCAAGTAATTATAGATTATAAGTAGACAAACTTTTCTGGCCGGTAACGTAGAGTAGAGAGCAAAGTTTACCTGTTAGTAGGTGTTCCTTGCCTTTAAGTAGACAACAAGCTCCATCCACCAATTACTGGAAGGTTACATGGAAACCAAGAAAAGAACAAACTGTACACGTTAATCACATGGTTCAATAACACGTCGTTTTGCTTAACGGCATACTCGATGTGCATGAAATAGATGGTAAAATACGCCAGCTAACGTCGATTTCGATATATACATAAGTGGAAAGCGAGCAACAACGGTTAACAGCATGATATATACACCTGGAAAACACAGAATAATCCACACACCTGAGGTGTATTTTCCAGCTGTATATATATCATGCTGTTAACCAGAATGATATATTCTATACTAATGCTTAAATGACAAGCTTGGATAGCAATATCTATGGCTAGATAGCCAGCTCTACTGGTTAGAGTATGTTCTACAAAATATGGCATATTTTTTCCTAGCTATCTACAGAGTTTCAGTTCATATGGTTATCATGAAACTTATAGAAACTGATACTTCCGTTTCTCTTATTGCAAAGCACATTAAATATAAAGTGAAAGTTTTAAAATATACATGGAGTTTTGAAAACTCATATGTGCATTAGTTTAATTTTTAAAATTACGGAACTACCACCAAGAACCCGTAATGTGATGAGAGAAAATAAAAGAGCACCGTTTTTGAATTATAAATACACAGATCAAAATCCTATAAATTGGAGATTGACTAGTGAAAGCTGTAAAATGCCCTAGGTTTTATCTATGTAAGCTTAATAGTTTGACGTAGAGGGTCACAATAACCTCAGGGAGATAAGGTGTTAACATGAAGATAAGCCAAAATTGAAATCTTGCACTTATTCCGAGGTGTCATCAGAGTTTCTAGTGAAACACTGACATTCCTCAAATTCAGTTTCGTGAAACAAACTATACCTAAAGCATTTATATAGAAAGGTGGATACTTTCAATTTACACATACATAACCAGGTCTGGTACCACTGAGTATTTATCTAAGGAAAACACATAATACGTAGAATTTGGTTCAAATAGGAGTATTCGGATAAAATTTTACTAGCTTTTACTACAGTCTCTGAACTCATTCACGATGTTTGGAAACTATACAAAGGTTTAGGTGAGACAAGATGTCATTCGTTACTGTTTCCACCTCTTCAAACAAAGACTTCATTGCGATTATGTGTTGTTTATTACAAATTCTTGGGTATTCTGGTGGAAAAATAAAAGTATGTATGAAGGATACATGTAAATATTTACTTTAGATTAAAAATATCTAAAGTGTTATTAATGTGTTTTAATTTGCACCATGTCTAAATAAATTTGCATAAACCTTCATATTTATCTAGAGTTTAATTAACAACTTCCTAGCGCTCGTATTGTACAGATTGGGTGTGTTTCGTCCACCAACCGTTTATTGTGTACTGATTCCGTCAACTTCCTAAATTATTGTTCACTGTCTTGTCACTCATGTTTGTAATCCTAGTAAACTAAAAATTATCATATCCTATAAAATTTGAACTTAAGCACTTTGGTTCCACTAAGTGCCTCAAAATACCCAAGAATGTCAGAATTGCGAAATAATTAATAAAAGCAAATACGTTTAACAATAACTGATTGGCTGTGAAACCGGGTATGGATAGTTCCTGCTTTGTGACTTCACATATTGGCATCTGTGCATATTGCAGATCATATCATGATGCCTTCATCTCAATTCTTTATAGATGGCACAACAAATTCATAGTCAAACTGTGTATCTGCCTGCCCCCACACCTTTGACCATCATCTTGGAATTTTGTCAAGTGGTTCTAATAGAATTTGCGACCAATCGTCAAAATTCTGGTGTTGACGGATTTGACATCAAAGTAACTCGAATCTTGTGCTGTTTAAAGGTAAAGTCGTGAGCAAAGCTAAGAAAACACAAACTGAATGATCACTGGATGCAATAAACCTAGTGTGAAGATAATCTATTGCATTTTTTCCAACTCTAACAAGTAAACATTCTTGTCGTGCTCTGACAACATTTTCAAGAAACTTGAAGATTTAAAAATAATGTATTTTATTAAGTTCCCGATAAACTAAATGGTCTAACGCTCAGTAGGTCGCGCGTAATAAAGCATTGCATTTATTTCACAGGTCGAATTTTTTCAACATCAATCCTTTCTCTTTAAAGATCATATAATTTATGGCTTTTTGGGCATTTTGTCCTCACTCCGACACTCCTAATCTACCTATTTAATACCTCTCTGTTAATATATATTCACTGTGTTCCATTGTTACATGTTCAGAGGTATGTGAATATTTTCGGTATGGGAGTGTATATCTCTATTCTCGAGTTAACTAACGTGATGAAACATTTCAACTTTGCAACTTATATTTACGAGCATGCACTCCTGTTTTGATCAGACACACTTCTGATTCTGAAAGTAATGCTCTATTATACAAACAATGAAGTTAAAAGTAAGATTTCTTTTATTTTTGACTAACTGCCTTCCCTCTAGTCTTACACTGCTAAATTAGGGACGGCTAGCGCAGATAGCCCTCGTGTAGCTTTGCGCGAAATTCCAAAACAAAACAAAACAAAAACAATATTTTATTTTTTATGGAGAAGAATCTCTTATACTTGAAAAAAAAACTAAACATGCCTGTGTAGAAAAGGAATCGCTAAAATAAATATTCCATAGAGATGTGACTTTGTGGTTAGCTTGCAGAACGAAAGATCAAAGTTTCAACACGTTATGCCGTTGAACATATGCCGAACTTTCACATATGGGCGTGTTATAAAGATTATATTAAATCCAGTTATTCAGTTTAAATGCCTGGACAGAGCTCTTGCGGCGAGGGATGCTACTGGCTGACTGTCTTTATTTTGGTAACTACTTCAAAATTAGGTACTGCTATACCTAGTCCTGACCACTTAGCCCAAATGCGCATAAGCAATTTCCAATTACATTTCACTACTATCTAAACTTTATCAACCAGATTTTATCGAGTTGCAATATATCTAAAACATGTTAAATGTTTGGCTTAGCTTTGCGATGAATGCTAATATCCTATTTTCATTTCTGTCAGGATCAAAGTGGTATAAAGAATCCCACTGGTTTTATTTAATAAAGATAACCTTTTATCAAAATGAAGCCTAAATCATAATTCAAGTGCTATAAAAGACATGAGTAATTTCATGATTAGATTAAATGTTGCATACGCTATTCGAATAAACCGTTTACCTAACGAGACTTATGGGAAAACATAACGCTGTTCTCAATTAGTAACAAGAAACCTAATAGTCGGAAAAGTATTTGTCCTCTTCTAAGGGTTAACTTATAGGCGAGAAAAAAAAACTAAATTCAAATTATTATTATGGTTGCCCAAAAATGAAATATATGTATAAATTATCGTATACTTTTTAACGTTTATAATGATTATATTATACGTAGCCTTGTCAAAAGAACAGAATAACCTACGGCTACCCTTGTCAGACCGAATAGTGAGATTTGACCATTACTTTTTCTAACGCACCCATGACCCAAGACTGCAGAATGAGAGTTGTTTGTTGCTCTTTTTTGCGTTAGCGGGGCGCGAACCTTAGAACCACTGTCCAGCACTTTAAGTGCTCTGCGCTACGATCGACCCATTTTAAATAGTCATGTCTATAGTATCTTTAAAATATTTGAAAAGTTAGAACTGCAAACCATAAATAGAAATCGGGATTGTTTATATTCATGCTTCTACTGGGCATATTCCTAAAACATTCAAATGTCTTCATGATAGAGCTTATAAAAATGTAATCTATATTTAAATACTAGAAATTCGATATTTAGTCAACTTATAGCTCTAGTAATAAAACTTTTACCCCATTTGCAGATACCATTAGGTTTGTAGGGAGATAATTGACAATTTATTGTAATCTTGGCATTAAGTGTTCCTCCTGAGAAACAAATTTTATTGAGTATTAATGATAAACTATTCTTTTGGGGATTCGTGTTACTATCGTATGTCTCACCTGAAGAAACAAAACAAGTAAGGTTCCTTACCGACTTTCGTTTATTTCAGCATGCAATTTTATTTGAAGAGTTAAGTAAACTGTTAAGAATTCACACATACTAAGCTTTGCGAACGTTGGTGTTGTTGTTTTAAAACTCCTACATTTTTAACCTTTTTTTTTTTAATTTCGAAGAGAATGCTTCCTTTAGGGGAAAATATTAAATTTTAGCAAGACCGTATCTCTTAAAGGACTTTTGAACACTGGTTACAAAATAAAGTCGTGTAAAAGTAAAATTAACAGAACCGGCTTTATGGTTCCCTTGGCTAAAATTAAGCCTACTTAATTGGAGAACCTTGTAATATAAATATTTGGGCGTAAGTATATCTTAGCCTAGAAAGCAAATAGAACAAGTAGAACCGATTGAATAGAAATGATTTTTGTCTATGAAGGTCAAAGGTCCTGTTTGTTTGTTTGTTTGTAATTAAGCACAAAGCTACACAATGGGGTAACTTTGTTCTGCCCACCACGGGTATCGAAACCCGGATTCTAGCGTTGTAAGTCTGCAGGCATACCGCTGGGCCAATGGGAGACGTCAAAGGTCCTACCCTCATTCTAGCATTTTATTTACCCTTAATGTATTTAAAGAAATTCTTACTATTAATTTCAATATTTTCAGCCAACCTCTTTTATACATCATTTTTGGTGTCCTAATTTCCTGTTTGACCAGCTTACTTGATCTTTTATAATCTTCTAAATCTCACATCATACCAGTCGATTTAAATTTCTTAAATTTGTGGTGTTTTTCTTTAATTTTATCCCTTATACCCTATGTGACCCAACCTGTTTCTTTTACTTGCAGCTACCCTTTCTTTCTATAAAGAATATCTTTATCTTGAATACTTAAACATTTATCTTTAAAACTTTTTTTTCACATTTGATCAGTGTCTCCAAATAACTCAGCTGCTCAATTTACAACAAGTAATTCTTATCGCATCCCTTCAAAGTTTTTCTTTTTTGAAATTTGTAAACAAAATATTATTATCCTGATCTCCATTTTCAGCAAAACATCGAACCTCATATAGCAATGATCACTTGTACCCAGATGTTCTCCAATTTCCACCCTCTCAATCATTTTTATATTAGAATTTAACAATAAATCTAAAATAGCATTATTCCTAGTAGGTTCCTTGACCAATTGGTGAAGAAAACCATCTTGAATAGTTCCAAAAACCTTTCTCCCTCGTGGTTTGACTTTAACATTTCCCAAACTATACGCCTGAAATTAATATCACCCATAATTATGATCTCATTAAGAGTTGAAATTTTAATCTCACTGAAAGCTTCTCATTCATTTCATCAGTATTATCTGGTGATCTGTAGCAAATTCTTACTAAATGCCTTTTCCCTTTAAATCCACTAATAAAACCCCAAATGGATTCAATCTCCTTGCTATTATCTTTGATATCCTCAATTTTAACAGGACATAATTCATGTTTTACATATAAAGCCACTCTTCTCCCTCTCTTTAGTACTCTATCCCTATTAAATACCCTATAACTCTGTATTTCAAAGAAATTTCTGTCATCAAAATCGTCTACATTTAACCATGTTTAAATTATTCCCATTATGTCAAAATCCTCCATTCCTACCAGCACTCTATTTTATTGCTTATACTTCTAGCATTATAATATATCAACAATTAAGCCTTCTATACTGATTTCCTATGCTAAACTTTTCTCTATGTCTTAATTATTTGCATTTAGTATATTCTGGCCCTCACCACTGTCTAGTCCTAGTTTAAATCTGTCCTTACAACTGAGTTGTTAGCTCTAGCAAACAAATCAGTCCCTAACATATTTAAATGTAGATCATCCATTCCAAAAACCTCCCTTCTCATATTAAACTGATCCCACAAGTACAAACAGCCAATTTGCTTATCTTTATATATTTACTTAAGCCTACCATTCATCTCTAGTAACCTATTTATAATTTCATACCCACAATTAATTCTCGGCAGTATGCCTGACACAATTAAGTTATGGCCTTTTCATTTAAATGCCTTTATCAATCCCTTGTACTTATCAATTAGCTCCTCTGATCTATCATTTTCTACATCATTAACCCCTACGTGCACAACAAAAACTGCATCATTGCTAGCTCCCTTTATTATATCTTTTTCTCTGTCAGTTATATCCTCCACCTGTGCCTCTGGGTAGCACAAACTAATTATTTTCTCCCTATTTACCCCACAGACTATCCTATCCACATGCCTTGTCAAAGAACCACCTATAACAATAACCTTAAGTTTATCATTCATATCTTTCTCTCTCCATTTTGTGTTCCTTCCCTCCAATAGTTCCTTATCTGCACAAGCCAAGGACTGAAGTCTGTTGCTCAATAGAACATGCTCATTACAATTAAATCTACTATTTTTAGCCCTAATAGTACTCTTTCTAACTTCCAGAAAGTCATTGTTAGCTGATGTATCCTTGAAATCCTGTTGCCATTTCCTACAGTTTACACTTCATTTTATCTATTGTCTCTACTATAATTAGGATAACCTCCAAACTCTCCTCCAACCCGCAATCTCTACAAACAAATTGCACATCTTCACTGCTAGCTTCCTTAAAAGTAAATACCAATCCTGAGTTCCCAGATAAAACCCACTCATTACACCCATCACTCCTAACAAACTGTTGTTACGTATCTGCTTGTTTGATAATTTCCGGTCAAAATTATTTCCGAGAAACTTCAGCGATACAAGTCCCTTCTTGATTAAAACTAGTTTATTCTTTCTCGATACAACTTTTTGTAATACACAGAATTTCCACAGTCACTTTAAACATAACAACCTTTATAACACATGCTATAAATTGCAGTGATTCACACACTTTACTTACGTGCCTACTGTTCGCTTGACTCAATTATCTATCTCTTCAATCTATCTATCTCTTCTTTTATTTGCCGGGTTTATATACTAAAAAAGAGGGCATCCCGAACAAACTAGGAAATTAACTACACACTTTCTCGGTAGTAAGTAGTCCAATCCTAATATGCATTGGTTTTCAATGTCAGCCAAGTATACTTTGTGTCTGTCCTTTATGCCCATGAGCTCAATAGTTACCCACACTGGTCCCCACAACCTTGCATAATGTCCTGTCACACCTTCTGTATGGCTTCTGGTACTCCTTTGTGATCTAGCCCCTTGATACTCACAAGGGTTTGCTGAGATGCAGAATCTATGACAAAGTTGCATTTTTGGCCATCCAGCTTTCCTGTTACATAGACACCATGTGTGCTTTCCATTTTACACTTAGCTGTTGGGACTTTCACGATTGGAGTTGGTGGGCGTCCCTCAACACCAACCACTACTGGTTTCCCGAAGCTGACTTATTGGTCGTATTCTTCTTACACTGGCTCCTCATATGTCCTTGCTCTCCACAGTTCCAACAACCTTTCTGGGTAGCAGCCTTTCCTGCCGTGGCATCTTCCCTGTGTTGAAGTTGCCGTCATTGAACTCTCTTGTGCCCAGTTTTGTTACAGTGCCAGCAAAGTCTCTCAAACCTCTCTGAAAGCTACCCTTTTCTAGCCATTGCATCCTGCATAGTAGAGAGGTGTGCTTGCTTTACTTGTATCTTCAGTTGTAGACTGTCCAAGGCGTCTACAAACTGATCCCTCAGCAACAACTTCAGGACATCGGATGGCACAATTGGGTAGGTCTTGTGTGCCATACTTTCCAAGTCCTGTGCCAGCTCTTGCAGGCTCTCCCCTTTAGCACGGACTCTTGTCCTAAACCTAGCCCTGTAGACTTCGGACTGATTTTGAGTTCCATCCCTTAGTTTTAGAGCACCTGCCAGTGCTCTATAGTTGTGCCTGT
>NW_013665639.1:48680-50891 GCF_000517525.1 Limulus polyphemus | reverse complement strand
CGCAGGTGATTCACACACTTTACTTAAGGTGCCTACTGTTCGCTTGACTCAATTACCTATCTCTTCTTTTATTTGCCGGGCTTATACACTAAAAAAGAGGGCGTCCCGAACAAACTAGGAAATTCACGATCATTCAAGAAAGTCCTCGCAAACGCCACCAGCTCCAATGCGCCAGCAGCTTCACGTGACTTCCACTGTTGTAACACTGTGAACGCTTAACTCCTACACAAGTCTCAACCATTATATTTGTAACCTGGGAAATGCAATACAATAAATACCAGTAGCTTATTGACAAAACTGTAACACTAACGTCTGAGAATCAAATATATTACAATATTTTATCACTACCTTGTATTCACCCTAAAGTAATTAAGTTTATCTTTAATTATATAGAAATGACAAGTAACTGGGTTTTACTTTAGTTGATATTTATGTAATAATACAATGTATTTAGCCTGACTTATAACTTACCTATAAGCTTAATTTAAACTAATTGATCAAAAGTCAAATAACCAAGTTTATCCTTAAAACATGAAGAGATAATCAACTAGTCTTTAGATTATATTTGCTTAATAAAACAATATATTTAACCTGTTTTGTGATTTACCAATAAGTTGAATTATACCTAAGCCCAGAGTACCGTTACTCGTCCTAAGTTTAATCTAACATTGTAATACAGGTTACAACACTAAGCTCTAATTTAAAGCTTTTCTGTACTAATTTTTAATTACCAATCTTCTTAAATCTTACAACACATCACAGCTGTTTCTCTGGCATTAATTTTATAACAGCTATAATATTCAGTGTATTATCTATTTGCCATTAAAACGTGCAGTTTTAATTCTAAAACAAATTCGTCAATGTGTCTCCGAATATCCAGAGATAATGGATGTCAATTAAGTGATTGCTAAATTCATAACTGTGAAGGAAAGGCATCGATTCCTGTGGTGTCTTATGCGCCTAAATCAAGGTGAAAGTTAATGAAAAATTATCATGTGGGTAATAAATTATGTTTGTTTTTCTTCTGTTGGGTGAATCTGGGATTAACTACAACCTAAAAAAATGCTTTGAATATTATCAAAATTTCTCATGTATAGAAAAACAGTATTAATAGTTTGACCACATTATCTTATGCTGCAGCCTTGCTTAACCAGTCACATACCACTCTTGTTTGTTTGTAATTAAGAATAAAGCTACACATTGGGCTATCTGTGCTCTGCCCACCACCGGTATCGAAACCCGGATTCTAGCGTTATTAGTCCGCAGACATACCGCTGTGCCACTGGGAGGCATACCAATCTATCCATCGGCTAGTTTTTCGTATGATCAAGATCAGGAGTTCACTCCTTCTAGTTGTTGTACCTGATGATGCCAGCTTAATCTGGTGAAATGTTTTAACCATGAATATTATACTCTATATATTCGAAAATAAACAGTAGTGCTAAGAGCCGCTCAACAATAACATGCAGTAAATCTACATTTTTATTCCTTAAGTTACGTCACATTTTGAAATGTGAATGACCGTGCAGCTAATTCATAACAGTTCAGTGTAGAATTTCCTGCATGCGAAATAAAATGTGGCATCAACATTATTCATTCCTGTTCTCCCGTCATTTCAAAAGTGAATGTTGAGCTTTGCCCAGTGGCGAAGCAAGGGTTCTTAGCACCCGGGGGCAAAGACACTTTTGGCGCTACCACCTCTGAAATGTTTTGATTATTTGTTTTGTGACTCATTACCCACTTAATGACAATAACATAAAGAATTAATTACCGCCTTACACAGGCCTAAAATAAAGTCACAATATAACATCTCACGATATCACAACTGTAAACATGGAACTAATGAAGTATAGCCTACTAGGTGTACTTACATAATTTGTAAACCATTTTGATATTTATGTCATTCAGTATTATTCAAAGTCACAAATAGAATAATCTTTCACAAATGCTGAATAAATTTCTGTTATATCCCTAGTTTTGAAACTTATGTTTTATATGAGAAACCAGTCACTTGTGGTGCACATGGATTATAAAACAGATTGATAAAATACTACTTAAGTTTACAAATAACAAATTTTATTAGTTTACAAAACTGTACATATACTTAACTAGCATTCTGGTATTCATGGTTACATTATATGAACCTTTCGTGCTTTTGCTTCTGCAAATGCATCAATTAAACTGTCAAAATTTAAGGTATTAAGTACGTCT
>NW_013665639.1:29484-47813 GCF_000517525.1 Limulus polyphemus | reverse complement strand
CCGGAAATTAACAAACAAGCAGATACGTAATAGTAACACTGTGTCGTATTTACTTAACGTAGGACATTTGTGCTATATCATAGTGGAGGGCATAATTATTAATTAATAGGCATTATAAGCCAGATGAAATTTTGCGCCCCTTCACACCTGCGCCCGAGGCCGACTGCCCCTTGCCCCCCCCCCCCCTCTTGCTACGCCACTGGCTTTGCCTGCGTTGCAACTTTTAAAACGCAGCGCAGGAAGCGGCCGCCATAAACGAGAGACAGACGAACGCTCGGACAGACACCACAGTTCGCAATATATATAAGATATTCGTATTTTACCTTTGTATTCTACACACGCGTCTCAGTATGCGGATGACGACGCTATTTAGAGTACGTCACGCGATCCTATGCTTGCTGCATCTAAAGTTCATACATCTCTTGACCAGCTTACCAAGACAGAGACAGTTATATTTCCCAAAAAATAGACAAAAATACAAACTATCCCGAGTTAAAATATACGACGAACATGTGAAATTCGCAACTTCCATCAAATTCCTAGGTACAAATTTTAATACCAGCTTAACATGGAACAACAGTTTCACACGAACATTTAGCAAGTTAAGAATAGAATCAGCTACTTCTGTAAAATAGGAGGATGTGTCTCTGGATGCAATTCACAGTCACTATTACTAATGTACATCCGGCCACTACTTGAATATGGTAATAATATTACTTGTTCCATATCTAACACTGTATGGAAAACTCTCTCTTAAGAGAAAATTGGTCTGTTTAAGACTGGTGTAAATAAGTGAAGATAAAATCGACAGGCAAGATCAACGACTCAATCAAGTAAGAAAACAACTGTGAGTGAAAGCTTGTCTCCATCTCGCTGGACGGTTTCGGGTCTTCACATATTTCATAAAGTCAATCCCGCCCCACCCCCTCCCCATCGAAGCAATCGTTCCCTTAGTTAATATCTATAATAAACCTCGAGCGGGGCAAAAAAAAACAAAAAAACGATCGTTTGATCTATGAGTACCCTTGCCCTTGTTTTATACATGAAATCTAACTATCTGCGAAGAAGTTGTTTCCAAAATATCAAGGAAGCAATATTGATATTGTTACTTAATTACCACAAAGCAAAATGAAAATGCAATAGCATTTTCAGAAATTCAAAAAGAGAAATATATGCTACATCTTTTTTTTCTTTATTTCCACTGTTCGTTACTGAAAAACAAAGAGTTATGGTCTTATGTAGGTCAATACAGTATAACAGTTGAATACATGTATTTCAAACAATTTTAAAATAACAAGTTTCGAATATCTTTTTCTTTCTCTTGGTCTCTAGTCGTTCTCCTCTCTCTTGGTTTTGTGCCCATAAACCGTTTTTACTAAAAGGAAATATCTTTATGGTGTTATGTAGCTATATTTATTTTCATTTTTTTCTGGATTCTTTTTGGGATATGAGGGTAATTTGGGGAACTTTGTGAAAATGTAATCCCTTGTTATCGTGTTTATTGCAAGTACAATCGTACAACTTTCACGTTCAGCCATGTTTATTAACAGACTATGAACTAATAGGCCTGGACAATGACATTTAGTTAATCTACAGATTCCCGCAAAACTATTAATAACTTATGAATTTTTTTTTCCATTAAACAAAAAAAGCACTGTCAAGAAGCAGCAAAAAATATATAATTCTCACATAAAAGTTTTTTTAGTATTCGACACGTTTCATCTCTCACTTCCTGGAAACAAGCCACATGATGACCAGGGTTCTTTGTTTTAAGTGTTTATTTCTTGCGGATGTACCTTCCTTTAAAATTATAGCGAACAGTAACTAAAACATCAACATTCCTTATATAATGCAGTGATGTTTGTTGATAGTGATAGGGGGTTGAAATATTTTTCATACATAGCTAAAAGGAGATTCGTTTTACTACCTGACTCGTGTGGCTTTGTTTTTGTTTTTTAAATGTGCGTCATCAATAAAAGGCTTATTCAGGCAACGAAATGAAAACTAATTAATAACTTCCTTTTAAACTAATTCAAAAATGAATCAGCTCAACATCTGTTAAGAGGCAGGTAGACCAACAAAAGATATAAAACGAAATCGAAGAACCATAATAATGATCGCTGCTACTCTACATGCAGGAATCGCCTCGATCGTTGTGTCAAATTCTATACATATATATACTGAGAGTAAAAATGTATAAACATTTAAGTTCACTACTACAGAGATCCACTTTCTTCTGTTTCAGATAAAATAATAAAAAAATAAACAAAGAAATAAAAGCAAGGTAAGAATGAAAACTGTCTGATTGTGGAAGCAGATAACAAGGAGAAACGAAAACAGATGGTTTATGCAAGTGAATGCAGGTGAGATCAGTTATGCTAGTCTTATGTGACAAGAGGGTATGAGTGTGACTAGCTGAGAGAGAATAAAAAGAGGGTGAGCTAAGCATTATAAGCAGTAAATCACTTACATAACTTATAATGGCAAGTTTACTTTCGTAATGATAAACTACAGTACAAGGAAACTTATTTTTAATTACATGTAAAACCAGTTACATTCTTTCAAAGTATTATTTGTGTCCCTTGGTGAATTAGCCAGCGGTAAGTTTAAAATCTTCAAACGCTAAAATCAGAGCGCAGATAGACCACTTTACTCTAAAATGCCAATTACTACAGAATTATTTGTAATGTATGGATAACTTACACCTTTGTATTTGTGTTTTGTATTTACTGATAAGATGTGTAACAAATTAAACTGAAAGTTTGTTTGTTTGTTTTGAATTTCGCGCAAAGCTACACGAGAAACATGCTCGCCCTTTCAGCCGTGGGGGCGTTATAATGTGACGGCCAATCCTACTATTCGTTGGTAAAAGAGTAGCCCAAGAGTTGGCGGTGGGTGGTGATGACTAGCTGCCTTCCCTCTAGTCTTACACTGCTAAATTAGGGACGGTTAGCGCAGATACCCGGTGTGACAGGGATTCGAACCCGCGACCCTCAGATTGCGAGTCGAGTGCCTTAACCACCTGGCCATGCCGGGCCCGTGACTTTAGTGATTAAGTGGAATTACATATGGCAATTCTGTTCAATGTGAATCTTCTTGTAGTTAAAAGCAAATTTATGATGCGTAGGAGAAACTTCTTGCCATAAATAAGGAATTAAATATTATATTTGGGCTAATTATCCATAAATCTACTCCTGTTATAAGTGTTGGTTAAAATGTTATGGGTTGAATGATATATATATATATATATACAGAAACGAAGGTAATAATGGATTAAATTTGAGATGGTTTTAAGTCTTTATAAATTTAATCAATTACTTAAAACTACAGTTTTTTGTTGCTTTGAAAGTGTTATTTTCAAAAATTTAATACAAAACATAAATCAATGAATTTTTAATTTCTACTTGATTATATACAGCTCTGAAAAGTTCTTAATTATAAATTTGAAATCCAATTCATCACAGAATAAATCACAGGTCTGTAAAACACAAAAAGGTGAAATTTTATATATGTTGTGTATATTTTAATTCTGCTGTAAACATCTTGTCCTGGCCACCACCTTCTATAGATCAAAAATAATTAGTCTTATTTAGTCTCAAAATAAAGAAATTAAATACTTGATCCTCACATTAATAAATGTTTTCTGCAAACAAAAATTTGTATTTTCTAGGTGTTCAAAACAGTATTTAACTGTAGAGGCCTAACTTTGATTTAACAAGTTCATTCTTTTAGCTTTTAATAATCTTAATAACTATTGTTCTAAACAAATTTCCAAGATTTTTAAACTATTTTTATACAAACCATACAACTCATACATATGTGATGTAACTGCTTAATTTAACATTCTGATAAGCTATCACTATTGCAGCAAATGAACTTACTGTAGTATTTTGCTTGTGCCTAGCCACACTTAAAATGTAAGTGATGCAATGAATCTATTAACTGATACACATTCTAAAAAATGTTTCTATACATTTCACTTTATCCTATGTTTTGGAAAATTCTTCTAATTAGTTACCAAAAATAGGGATATGCAGATTAAATGGTTAAATAGTAAGTGGTTGGTTTGACAGCTATAAAACAATTGGATTTAGCAATTATTATCAAAATACTAGACCAATTATTAAAGACAATGGTGAATTATGAATCCTTTCATGACTAAAAATTTAATAAAGAATTGACAAGGCAAAATATTTTTATTTAATTCCTGTTCTCATTTCTCAAGTCTCCTACGAATCTGCAGTTAATTATAGCTGTTCACTATGCTGTACATTATATATTGAAAGTTTGAAAATGGTCACAAAAAAAAAGTGAATATGAGATGGGCATGGAAGAGAAAGACAGTATTTCTATGGATGATAGGATAATTGGTTGAATTTTAGATATTCAGCTCCCAATACCAGATTAATTTCCATTATTTTCAGAACAATAGTAGATGAGGACATACGTATTGAAAACAGACTGCAGGCATGAGCCACTGCTTCATTATAGTATAGTAATAAACTAGTTACTTTGTCATTGTTTTTTTAAATTTAATAAAGATGTACATGGGGATATACAGTTCCATATAAGTGAGTAACCATTTCAAGTCCTTTAAGGAAATACAGCACGTGGTAGTGTGAGACAGTACTATACAACCCTAATTCCCCACTGAATGTTATTTGGATTGTGCTTGCAACTGCTATCTCTGCAAATACTGTGGAATACACTGGAAACACAACAGGTGGGGATGTCCAATACAATCATGGTGGGAATTTAGGTTAAAATGTATTTCATTCCCCTCAGAGAATGAAATATAACCAGGGGCAGTCATAAACTTCGGTTTCTCTTCACCCCGCTGAGTGATTAAGGTATTAAGTGACACCTAACTTTAAGAATATGAGATTCCCATGAAAAATAAGAATTTTGAAATTACTTTAACTAGAGAGTGCCACAAGATAGCCAGAGAAGCTGCGAGGAGACTCAGAAACAAGGCAAAGGTAGGAGAGCTTCTTGGTGAATTATGTTGTGTCATGAAGAATGGTCTGCTGGAACATGGAGGTGAAGATGTGCATTTGTTGATCCACATGGTGGTGACATTAGTCAACGTGAGTTGTCATAGATCTGTTGCAGTGGAGAACATAACTGAGCAGGGAAATGCAGATCGAGCACGTCCATCTCATTTAGAAATACTTGACATATATTGCAGTATTAGTATTTAGTTTTAATTCTATTGTTTGATTTAATACGACTGATTTATAAACGATTATTTGGCTTAAGGTATTGAATATTTATTTTGAACATACTATGAAAAAGGCTGGGATCCATGGATCCTAATTTATTGAATATTGTTGTGTGGATGATCTTTATTTAAGCTAGATAAAGATTATTTGTATTATGACTCACAGGACTCTTCGATACCAGGGATAATGTTAGTACAAAGTACCAGGAGTAGATGATGCTATACCTATTACGTGTGATGCACATACAAATAGTATCATGCCAGTGTAATGCTATAAGAAATTCATTGATGGAAATGCTATTTGACTACCCAATTTATCACAAAATTAATATCCAATGGAATAGGGTATTTGTCCCATCCCTAATCATTTTCATTCGAGAAAACTCAAACCTATGATAGTGCTGAACAGACTAACCATTATCGTTATTTTTTTTTGTAACTATTGGGCCTAATGCTGGAAGGAGTTTGGTAATTCTGTTAATATTAACAAAGTAAATCCTTAGGTCTCCATCCTAGTATTCCGTATGTTATTTTCTGTTGATTCACTATGGCATTAATATATTGCTTTCATATTTCTGAAAATACAAAAATATTTTCAACAAAATATGTTTATACCAAATGTTTACATATATGTGAAGGGATCTGGCAAATTTTTGCAGCAGAAAGTAAAATTAATTCTAAAATAATTATATTTAGAAACTAATTATTCCAGACCTATGAATCATCATGGCAGTTACAAAGACTGAATAATATTGTGAGTGTGACATTACATTATACATGTCATTATTAAATATTGTTACAACAACGGACGTCACGTGACACTGGTAACACGTCATGAGATTCTTGCCTTTTCCTGGCAACTCTAGTCTTTTCTAGGTGCC
Organism: Limulus polyphemus; assembly: GCF_000517525.1. Lineage (NCBI taxonomy): Eukaryota > Metazoa > Arthropoda > Merostomata > Xiphosura > Limulidae > Limulus > Limulus polyphemus. The sequence goes on along the minus strand of NW_013665639.1, from coordinate 41,711 downwards.
CTCTATTTTAGTATATAAGCCCGGCAAATAAAGCAGAGCAATGAATGGCAGATAGACAGATATTGAGACAGATAATTAAGTCAAGTGAGCGGTAGTGACCGTAAGTAAAGTGTGTGAATCGTTGTGAATTATAGCGTGTGTTTAAGTTAAAGTGACTGTGGAAATTCTGTGTATTGCAAAGTTGTATTGAGGAAGAATGGCAAATAGACAGATATTGAGACAGATAATTAAGTCAAGTGAGCAGTAGTGACCGTAAGTAAAGTGTGTGAATCGTTGTGAATTATAGCGTGTGTTGAAGTTAAAGTGACTGTGGAAATTCTGTGTATTGCAAAGTTGTATTGAGGAAGAATAAACTAGTTTTATTTAAGAAAGGACTGGTATCACTGACGTTCCTTGGGAAGAATTTATACCGGAAATTAACAAACAAGTAGATACGTAACAGTATTATGCTCCACCAGCTAAGAGTGTTCTATTGACAACCAATTAATCAGTATTCCTTCTGACACATCCTTAAACAAGAAAGTAAATTAAGCTAATACTTATCACAAAAGAATAATAATTTTATTTAGACATTTTTCAAAACTGTATAAGACACAAAGGAACTGTTGTTTAGATAAAATATAAAACAATGGGTACAGATCTAATATTACACCAAAAATGTATGTTTCAAAACTCTAGATGCTAACGGGATGAACTGGAGCTTGATTTCTCTGTACGCCTTCTACGAACTGGAGATCTTGATCTAGATCGTCTTCTAATTGGGGAACGATGCCTAGGAGGTGATCTGTAAATATATTATAAACTTGTTGGCTAAGAATTTATGATTGGATTTTAAATAGAAAATTGTAAATAACATATTATTTTCAAAAGTTTAAAAACATTTTTGACACTTATTGGATATCTAGTGTGAAACTGAGTGAAGGATATAAGCTGTATTGAAAGTTTTATTAAACTATAACTTAAATTATACAATAAACAAATGTTACTTACCTACGACGATTGCGTACACGAGGAGGTGGGGAGCGTCTCCAAGGTAGGGGTGGACCTCTACGAGGTGGAGTTGGTGGCCTAGGAGGAGGAGGTCGAGGTTTAGGTATTAAAACAGGTGCTGCTGTAACTTCTTGCCCATCTATTTGTCCTAGAACATTTAAAAAATTATTAATCAAATAACTGTTCTTTAATATCAAACACATAACAAACTGGTCCATACATAAACATTTTACTAGAATATTGGTATTAAAATTCTTCATTTGTATGCTTAAGATCAGAGCAGTTGTTACTGAACAATAAAAATCTAACTCATATTAATTAAAGAAAAACTTGAAAAAAGTTTATCAGGCATTTCCAATTTGTCCAACTCTAATCATATCTAAAGCTAAAAGCTCCCAAATTACCAAGCATGAAAAAGTTAGCATTTTTCTACACTGAAAACTTATTTTCAACAGACACTTACATATGCTCACATATTAGATTTTCCTGATTTTGTGCTGCCCTCTATATGCACAATTTTTTTGCTTACCAATAGCCTGGCTCCCACCTAAACTCACTTGTTTCTAAATGCTATTACTGCACTGTAGCATACAAAAACCCTCCTAGCACAGCTGACTCCCTCTATACTAATTGTTCAATCATCACTTCAAGATTAGGCAAGAAAAGAAGCACTGGAAGTGAGGAGGATGGGTGGGAAATATGAGAAGAGGTAAGTATCTATCAGAAATACATTTTCAGTTTTGAAAAATGTTAACTTCCAATAAAATACCTTAACTTTGCTCACACATTAGCTAGAATAACACATTGAAGTGGAGGAGATACTGGTGCAAAATTGACCTAGAAGAACCCATGAAGCATGACACCCGACTTCATGAAAAGTGTGGGGGCACATCCATGGGAGACCACACTTCTTCTGTACCAAGGTATACTCTTTGCCCATAATGAAGATAGGTGTCATCAAGTCGAGCAGAAAACAAGCACAGTCCAGAATCTGGGTATAGAACATGAATGTGCCATATGGTGTAGTTTGGCTAGGGCACGTCAGACTGTAGGTGGTGGATCAACTCCAGTCCAAAACCAGGCAGTATCAGTAGGAAGAGGGTTCCAACCATCTTCACCTTCATACCAAAAAGCAGGAAAAAAAATGAATTTCCATTATTCTATCCTAGGTAGCGCCCATGTGTGCTGACCCTTCACACACACAACTCCAGGCCACCCAGGAACCTGATATCCGGACAATGGTAGAATGGGGGAAAGCATATATGATGGGTCCAAAACCTGGCAGTGTCAGGAATTTTTCATCCAGTCTGCAGTAGGAACAGGGCCCCTATCAACCACATAAGTGAAGACTTGTGTTGGCTAATCCTGCATATACCCAACACCAGACCACCAAGGAAATTACATCTAGGCAGTGGTAGGATGGGGGAAACTCATTATTTAATTTCTGTACTGCATATTGGTGTATAGAACACATTTTAAGACCATAAATAAATGCCCTTATAACACCAAAATGCTGTTTTTATTTAATTAAACACTCAATGTTTCACTTTACAGCTTCTTCAGGAGCATTCACTAAAACACACGTTTCACTTTACAGCTTCTTCAGGAGTGTTTCGGTTTGTGTTTTAGTGAATGTTCCTGAGAAAGCTGTAAAGCAAAACTTTTAGTATCTAATTAAATAAAACCAAGATTTTGGTGTTATAAGGTGGCTTATTTCTAGTATTATGATGGGGAAATGCCAGTCAGAAGGATAAACTGTATATGGTTGGTCACCTCCAGTCCAAAACCAGGCAGCATCAGAAGTGTTTTGTCTGTTCTGCAGTAGAAGAAAAGTTCATACCATCTACACCAACAGAACACCACTGCCACACTCTCAATTGAGTGGAACTGTCACACTCAGGATGAAGCCTCCATGGTCTATTACCCCAGTGGCTAGGAACTGGTGAGTGGTAAGAACTCCCATACCCCACTCGAAAAAGGGGATGAAAGCAAGTTGGGGTGTGTGGAAGAATGGAACACCTTAAGATGGTGTAATGAGTGAACACAAAATCCTATTTTGAAAAGCAGACGAGTCCCAATTTATTCAACTAGGACCAGAGGAATAGGTAGCCATCCTGACACTGCTTTACTCATGATAGTCCATGAGTAGGTACGGTCTGGATCGGACCTTCTTTAGCAAATAATATACCATGAGGAAACCTCTAACAATCTTGTGGAACACTCCATTTCGTCAATAAGCATTACAGACCTTAATGCCATTGTGGTGCGAAGTTAAATATAATATATACCTTGGCAGGCACCTCATGCCACTAAGATAATCAGGATCAGAACAACAATAAAGGCAAGAAATGGACAGAAGGGAGATAAGAGTGAACATGCTGTCACTCTTACAAGTTGCAGACATTTTTTGAGAGAAAAGCACAGTCAAGATAAAGAAGAATATAAGAATGATGGAATAGAACACAGAGCATCATTGGCATATACGTCAGATCTCCCAATGGCCACAGGCACAAAAAAAATATGAAATGGGTTTTACGTGAAAGATCATATAATGAAAAAGAGGCCAAAGGTTGAAAGGGAGGAAGGGTAAGGGTGTGAAGAATAACATTCAGGTCCCAATCAGGCAGGATATGAAGGTGAAAATAATGAAAGAGTACAGAAAGAAATGGCAAGGAGAAGACTTGCTTAAAGTGGAAAAATAGGAAAGTATTTAATAGTGCTGCCCTGTAGCCAGCAATGGTTGAAAGCAATAAACCTTATGTTGGACAGCCAAGTGAAAAATTCAGAAAGATGCAGGAGAGAAGACCAAGAAAGGGAACAGCCACGATGCATAACCCAACTATGGAATATGTGCCATTTTCATTAATAGACAAGGAGGGAAGAAGAATAAACAGAATGAGAAAAAAAGGAAGGTTACATGTGAAGAGAGTCCAGAGCATCTCACAAAGGACTGGACAAAATCCATATGGAAGACAGAATGTTGATACCACCAGATGTGAGAGGGAAGATCAAGGTTAACAGAATAAGGATCATGACAGAGGTAGAGGAAGAGAAGATCAGAAAAGCTTCAATAAAGGAAACCATGGCTGAGCCAACAAGTACAGAACAATAAAGAGTACTTGACATGAAGTGGTCTTAATAAGGGAAAACACACAAGAGTGAAGAATAGGAGGGTAGGTGTAAAGAAAAAGGCTGGACCAGTCATGACTGAATGCATTCACAGTCAGAGCTGCAAAATGAGGAACAGGAAAAGTTTGATGTTGAGATGAGTGGCAAAAGCACCCACAAGAGGAGTGTACAGCAGCCTGAACACCAAAAGATCAAGATACCACTCCATAGGTAGTATCTTGTCAGGTCATGAGAGCTGATCTGCTACAAGATTCAGGGCACCCTGGATATGACAAGCAATAAAATGTACTTGCAAAGAATGGGCCCAGAAAAGTAAGTATACAGTGTGAAAACAGAGAATGAGACCTGGTGCCCCCTGATGATTGATATAAGAAACAACAGTAGAGTTGTCAGTATGGATCATTATTAGACATCCACGAACCATAAAAAGAAAATTATCCAAATCTTGAAATAATGCTAACAGTTCCAAGAGACTGATATAAAGGGATGATTCATCATGTGACAACAGACCTGAAATCTCTTGCAAGTCCAAACATATCCCCACCCCATTATGGATGCATCTATAAACAAATGGAGGTCAAGATGAGATGGAGGAAGAGGAACACCTGCTGTGGTATTAGCTTTGTCAAGCCACCAAGCAAAGGCAACTTGTAGGGAAAGAGTAAGTGAATGGTGGAGGACAAGGGTTCCTAAAAAGAGATAGAATCTCCCACACAGTGAAGTAGAGGAGGATATGACATTGGAAACCAAGTTTTTATTTCCCTGAAATGAAGTGGAAGAAGGCTGAGTCCTACTGACTGAGAAGTGAACTGAATGTGATATTTAGTGGGTGTGAGATGCAATGTCTCCAGTTTGACCAACAAACCTAGATACGCTGAGTCTTGATGGAGGAGAAGAGTATGGTCATAGGAGGCTTGTTGGGACAAAGCCAAAAGAAGCCAGCTGTCCATATAATAGCAAAAGGCTTTGAATGTGAAGGGCAAAAGCATTGACATCCCAACAGAAAATGTACGGTGCTGAAGGGTAGAGCACAGCATTCAAACATCTGAAGAAGGTAGAAAAACCCATTCAATAGCATCTTTCGCTAAGAGTTCTAATACTGCTTCAGACAGACACTGGAAACAAACCAGGTCCCATGGAAAAGGAAAAGAGATGAGAAAGGAAAACTGAGGAAGAAGAGAGAAAAAACGAAGAGTCAGCCCCTCTCAAATGGGTGTCAAAGGTCTGCAAATCAGGCCAATCAGGCCTCCACCATGCCAAAAAGTAAGGGATAGTCACTGCCGATATTGATGGTACTGAAGACGATGGTGAGAGTAATGTCAGATCACAGCAGAAATACAAGAAGGGAGAGGAAAGGAAACTAGAGGATGAGAAACAGTAATAGGTTTAGAAGAGGTTTGCGATAGATGGGAAATCAGACAAGAAATGGAGGAGTGTTGGCATGTAGCCTCCACACAAGATTCCAGTGAATTCGGGACTCATCGATAAACAGACTGGGAAAGGAAAAGAGCCAGACAAAGATCCTGGAAATAAGACGCAGGCAAATGCACTTGAGAAAATAGGGAGTCCCTGCTTAATAAGTCTCAAAAATAAATCAACCATGTATGAAGATATAAAGCAGAAGAAGATAAATGAGCCATTGTAGAATAGACAACAGAACAAGTATCCATCGAAAAACCCTCAGGTGAATGGTGGATAGCCTCAGAAAGCTGTTAGATTGAAGAGAGATATCACAGTAGAGTAGTAAGAATAAGACAAAGATAGAAGAATTGGGCTGGGGAAAGAAAAAGTGATGAGAAAGGACCTGACCACCATGCCTAAATAAAAGACTCCAAAGTCTGTGAGTAGAGAAAGGTAAACTCAGCCTGATGATAGGCTAAGGCACGTGTATCTGCCAAATGAGAAGGATAAGACATGCTGGCTCCAGCATGAAGATGAGAGAAGAATTGATCAGTGTGGACTTGAATATCAGGAGAAAGGGAAAAACAAAATAATCAGTAGCAAAGCCAGAATGCAGCAGGGAAGTGGAAGAATCATAAGACACAGGACAAAGGAACAAAAGGTAGAACAACTAAGAAACCATATCCACGAAGGACAAGGTAGATCAATGGCATTGAATTGAGAAGGTGCAGCAAAAGCAGACTGGAGGGAAAAGGCTTTCAAAATCAGTCCTCATAGACGGAATCAGAGAGAAGGGAATATCTGTCCGCAGGTCAGAAGACAGATCAGGCTGCATGTAGGACTCAATATACTATGGCTGACACATCCTGACAGACAAAGAGGAGCCTGAAGCCATAGTTGTAATCTGTCTAGCATGAATAAGATCATGTGGATCAACTCTAGATGAAGTAGTAGTAACATGAACCTGTGAGTTCATAATGTGGAAAGGAAGCAAAAGCAATCAAAATAATCCTTCCAAGACAAAGACAACAACAAAAATGTTGTCAGTAAATAAAGTATAAATCAATGGCACAAGCAAAAAAAATATGCAAGTTCCAAATCAAGAAGAGATGATTGAACAATCAGTACAGAGGGAATCAGCTGCACCAGGAGGGTGTGTTGTACTCCTATCAGTGGAGTGTTGTTGCATGAGCATTTGCATGCTACAGTGCTACAGTTTATAAAAACATGCAAGTTTAGGTGGGAGCAAGGCTAGTAGAAAGTGAAAAAAATGCACATATAGAGGGCAGCACAAAATTTGGAAAAGCCAATATGTGAGTAGAGGTAAAGTAACATAGTGGAAACACTATTTAACATCACTTAAGTACAGACAACAGGATATTAGATATTTTCTTATATGTAATTTCAGTTTCTCTTATTACCCCCATCCATGTACTTCATTGCTTTTTCAGCTTCATCTGGCTTCTCAAACTCAATGTAAGCAAATCCTCTGGTTATGTTGCTGTTTGGTCGAACTTTTGGCATGTCTACATTTTTTATAGTGCCATACGTGCTAAATATTTCCATTACATGCTCTTTAGTGATGTTTTTGGTGAGTCTACCCACATGAATCTTTGTTGGCCGAGGAGTGGGACTTTGTTTCCTTCTTCGTGGAGATGGTGACCTAGAATATAGATGCCACGTAAATCATGTCAGTTTCTCATTAATTGATGTTTACATTTTTTTTAAATAGTAATAAACAATAAATTAAAAACTATACAAATTTTAACACTCGTAAACTTTATATACATTTGCAATTAGAATTCCGACACTTTATAACTTTCAATCTTTTTAATATATAAGCATGAACTAGAAACCCTGCCTTTGGGTTAAGATAGCTGGTTATACATACAATAATCATCACACACAATGATGTAACATATCCAACCTTAAGACACCACTTACTGAGAACTTGCACAAATTTATAAAAGCAATTTCTGTAAAAGATGGCTGTATGTTTTTTAAAAGCTTTAAGTAAATGTATTAATTATCTAACTTATATAAAAAGCCAGTTTGTACCACATCACGTTTGATTTCTTGAAATTGGAGGAGTCATAAAAGCCAAAATGTATTTATCCAGATAGAATAGTTTAATTACTGCCTGCTTATTACAATTTTAGTGATGGATGTGCAAGGGGTCCATGAGGGGTGCCATGAAATATAATAAGTGTAGTGAGTGTTGGTATAATAAGCCTAGAGTAAAGATGTAGTGTGGGATCATCTAGCCTAGAGCCAAGTTCATAAAATTTATCATGAAAGCAAAAATATTGATTCAATTTTCAACTTAAATCTTTTCTGAATTAAGCTATTTTCTGTTATATCACCAATGATTTTAATAAAAAACAAACCTCTTCAATCAATGGAGACTCTAAATTAAGAAATCAACAAACATTTTTCCAGTTTTGTTGTCTATACATTTCATTTTATATTTTCAGTACATATACTAACAACAATATTAGGTTATACTTTCGTTGCTAAGCAACAGGACATAAAAGCCATTGTTGGAATGTAGTGTTATCAAAACACACTGGGTTTTCTATATATTAGAAGTTGTTAATCTAACTGATTTTTACCAATAATTATTCTATGAATATGCCAGGAATCCATTTCATGAATGATCATAATTTTAATTGGCTCACAAAAGATGTTCGACTACCTCGACTGCACTTTTCTGCCTCTCTGTTAGTCAAGCTTGATTTCACAAAATTTATTTATTTCAGTTAGCTATGAAATGTGAGGTTAGGGCATACTATGGTGTGGGGGTGGTAGTACTTGCCCTGTCATTTTTGAAGGGCTATACGCTAGTATATCTTAAAATACAATTCATTCTTTTTTCTATTCTAGCATTTTCCAAACTTTCTATTACAGGTATCACAGATATCTTTATCAGTCAGAGCATTAGCCTTTAAAAGTCATTATCATACAGCATTCAATTTACACTTAATAACTTGATTAAAACCAGGCTCATCAGGTTTCTATCTTCTAAATGTATCAAACACAAATTGTTTACCAAGAATACACTCTTAAAGTGTAAAATTTCAAATTAAATCATTTCTAATAATCAAAAACTAATTAAAACTGACATTTATAGCTAAGTGTACCAAACCTTACAGAAGATTTAGTCTTAAAACTAGTTTATAATGTGTTACATTCACCTTGAAGAAGGACGTTTTTTCTGATCCCTTTTAGAAGAAGAATGCTTTGGTGACACTGAAGATGAGGAAGATGAACTTGATGATGATGATGAACTAGAATGAGACCTTGACCGTGACCCTCCACTACTGCTGGAACTAGAGGAGCTTTCACTACTGGAAGTTGAACTCCCACTAGATGAAGACCTTGATTTGCTTGGTGAGCTGAAACAATAATATTGTTTATTCTACTGATATTCAATTTCATACATTAAAATTTTAAAAGCCATCATTTTTATTGCATTAGGCAGCTGTTTCTTTTGAAAATATCTCACTCACAAACTATGAGTAAATGTACAAAATTTGTAACTGCTTAAACATGTAATAATTTTGGAATTCATGATAAAATTTAATTACTTAGAAATGAAATATGTCAAGCTTCAAGAGTTTTATTTTGTAAAAAAAAAAACAATCTCGATTCACAAATTTGAAACATTGAGCTATGATGCTAGACATATCCAAAATACATTCGAGCCCTTTTTAAAAAGTAAATGGAACATAAAAAACACTTAGGATCTTATTGATAAAATACAAATGAACTAAGAAATTCATAAAAAACTATAACCACAACTAGAAAGACCTAGCAAATGGTAAGCATAGGACACCATATATTGTAATATAAATTATTCAGATAAAAATGCAACACCTCAGCAATAAAATGAAATGACACCCTTGAGCTAACAACTCCCTGATTCATGACAAGAAATAGATCTAATTTCTCCGTTTCCCACTTATTCCACCCCTTCTGCATAATTTTGCACACAATTTTCATCTACATAAAATAACTAGGTATATTCAAATATTAAGGACCCTCTGTCATCATACACATTGGCAGGCTATTCATCATCATCTATTACGAAGTTAATACTTCTATTTGGCCTTTATTTTAATAGTTGCTAACCAGATGTTAACATACTTTCTCCTTTAAAAATAGGAAAATCCAGTAAATCGATAGTCATGTACTTAACGATATGCAAAATGCACCAACAGGGGCCAAGATGGGAGAAACATACATAAACAATTATCAACTGAAGACTACAAACCACATGCGATTGGAAATTTCAAAATCAAGGCAATTATGACAATAACGTAGAATACATAATTGTTTGTAACAGATATCTAACATTCCATCGCTTTCTACAGCACCACATAGCAGTGAATTACCTCTTTGGTACCATTTACCTCAAAGGTAAAGAGCACAACAAACTTTGAGACGTGTTAAAAAAATTGTACAAGTTGTACGGGTAGAGAGAAGGGTTAAATTATAACAGAAGTAAGTATCTCTTTGAGCTTCATTTTAATTCTGAAACATTAATTTAAAATATGATCCTCGACTTTCATTATAACTTTGAACTAGCATTAAAGTTGGGCAATTAACTTGATTAAACAATTACCTATGAGCATCAATTAGTGTCCTATAAAATAATCACTTAATTGAAATTATGATTTAATCAATTAATGTAAAAAATAATCAATTAATCAAATATTTCCATTTATTACTGTTTTACATTATTTCAAATGATCCCAACAATTAATCAACCATCAAATTAGCCCAGCTCCAGCTCCATACCCATGTTAAAAAAGAGAGAAGGGAATGAGAAATGCATGTTATTCATGGGAAAGGAGAAACTTGCTGTGCTGCTATTACCTGAGGAAGCAGAACATTAGAGGTGACCTGTAGCTTATCTTAAAATGCAGTTGCAGGGAAAATGATGATGGCCTCACATGCTCTAGTGAGAGTTAAGCCAAAATGTTTGGAATTGGTAATTAACAAACATGTATTTTTTTAGTGTTTTTTATGGTACATATCCATAAACTAATTGTTTTGTTTCCAATTTCTTCTCAATCCTGTTTAAATTTATATCTTATTGTTCTTATTTTTGCACTTCAAGGATAGTTTGAATTGCTAAACAAATGTTAGTAGGGTCTTTCATACTTTAAACTTTCTCATTTACTTGTGTGAGTAACAAATATTAATATAACAAAATGACTGGTAGTAGACCTACGACAATTGGCTTAAATCATACAATATCCCCCATGGCTCCAATTCCTCACTAAGAATTTCTGGATTATGCTTATTCTATAGTCTTTTAGTAGCAAAAATAAAATCAAAAAAATTATAAAGCTGAAAATGATGGTCCCACACAAATAAAGAAGGCTTTCATATAAAGCAAGTATAACTATACTGAATTCATAAGAACTGGTAGTTTTTTCTGTGATATTTTTACAGAACAATGGATGGGACCTTAAAGGTTGTTATAGTAGACCTAGGTTGTTTTGAAATGACTTCAAGGAGAAAGCATTAGTGTGATAATTGTCCAAACTTTAAGGACACATTTTAAGCATTAAAAACACTGAAACATATAAATTCCTCAATCCAATTTTGAGACAGATTCCCCAAACTGTAACATAATACCTAAATCAAAAGGCTGTAAGCAGTTTCAGAGACCCTCATTGAATATTACTATTGAGGGGTTCTTAAGCTCATTCTTAAGCTTAACATATTTTCCCATACTTCCACTTCAAAGTCCTTCACACTCCAGTTAATCTATTGATGTTATTCAAGATTTGATATAATTTGAATCTGACTTCACCTTATTCTGACAGTTTTTTTGTTTTTTTTACTTATTGTCCATATTTAAATGTTTTGCTATTAGTGTATTATCAGGTAAAGTATGTATTTTCAATCCAAGTTATGCTCATTTTATTTGGCAAACTCAATAATGTATGTAAGCAAACCGATGTTATTCAACAGTTAAAACAGGCTTACAACTTATGGAGATGCAAAAGTGTAAATTTTTTGTTGATTTGAAATTGGCCTAGTTTAGTAATCATAAAACCTTATTTGCTCCTTATCTTCAGCTCCACTAATTATTATTATTAAGTTTTCAGTTGTGATAATGACAACATATTGTCAAAAATGCTGAGCAATACTAAACAAGTACTCAGGTTTTCTAGTATGTTATTTTATTCCATCTAGTGGTAGATTGTATATATATTCCACTGCATAGCAAGGATGCATGAATTTATAAATGACAAATGACTGCTTAGACATAAAGTAAAATAACTTTGATATCAATTGAAATATATATCTAATCTGTATTTGTGAACAAATCCTGTCCACAAAAGAAATTAGCTTATTTTTACCATATTGTAATTGTCTGTTGTATCATACTACCACCACAACTAGTGTCTTGGACACAACAGACTTCAAAGATTTGAGGATAATAAGCTTATTCATTTCATTTACATGTACTATTAATATAAAAACTGTTAAGTTCATCAACCTTAAAAAAATTTATTTCTTAAAGAAGCAAAAAAAAATTGTTTGTAATCCTACAAAATCATGTTTATCTAGAACTTTTAGTAAACATTAAACAATGTCAGAACAAAACTATTATTATGTATCAGCTCGTTTGTTAATATCCGGTATAAATTCTTTCCGAGGAACTTCAGCAATACAAGTCTTTCTTAATT
>NW_013665639.1:12884-28610 GCF_000517525.1 Limulus polyphemus | reverse complement strand
CTAGCTCTGTAGACTTCGGACTGATTTTGGGTTCCATACCTGAGTTCTAGAGCATCTACCAGTGCTTTATAGTTGTGCCTGTCGTTTGCTGACAACTGTCCAAGTAGTTCCAGTGGTTGTACCTTCAGGCTCGTTACCAGGTACACTGCTTTCTACTCCTCTGTCCATCCATTCATTTCTGCCAGGAGCTCAAATTGTGCTCTATATGCTTTCCATGGTGCCTTCCCCTTGAATTCCTGTGGCTTACTTTGTACTAGTTCACCCCTATTGCTGACACTCGTGTCTGGAATGTAACTTCTGGCAGAACTGAAGATGTCTGCATTAGGGTTTAGTTGCAGGGTCTGGCAGGGGCTTCCCATTGTCTGGGGCTGATTAGGCTCATGGCTAATATATCCTCCTTGTGTAAAAGACAGTAAATCATCCTTTAATGTATTTAATTCACTTTGAAATTTACTAATCTTTTCCATTTGTGTGTACTGGCTTTCTCTCAACTGTTTTTCTCTTCTTGTTCCAGTTGCCATTGGTGCTGGTTTTCTTGCCACTGCTGTTGTCTCTCTTCTTGTTTATTTTCTTTCTCCTCCAACCACTGCTGTAGCCTCTCTTCTTGTTTTTTTCTCATTCTTCTTGTTTCTTTTTCCTCCAACAACTGCTGTAATCTCTCTTCTCATTTCTTTTCTCATTCTTTTTGTTTCTTTTCTTTTTCCTCCAACAACTACTGTAATCTCTTTTGTTTATTTTACTATTGCAATGAACAAACGTCACATGATACAATCAAGTGAAGACAAACTTATTAAATATTTACTTTTGAAATTAAAACTTATATATATATTTTTTTTTTATTATTAACTACGTCTTTATGGCAAGTTTATTGACATACATTGTTAACAAAGTGGTTTTAAATATTGAATGTAATTCTGTAGAAAGTTGTGACATGTACACTTTGACCTAAAAGGATTCAAAGAGCTAATGTTTTGTGATTGAAAAAGGTAAAAATACAATAATATACCATCTACAGATAATAAAGTGGTTTAAAATCATATGTACAATTTTTTTCACATATTGGTTTACATGATAGTTTAAGAACAAGTTGACCAAAGCAGATGTGAACTGTGACCCCATACTGATTCTACCAGCATGATCATAAATAAAGCCATTAAACATAAAATGTGATTTTTTAACTTAGAGGCATTGGAAGCAATAAAATATTAGTTGGACTACAATCACAAGAGTATGTGTGCGATGGTGATGGTAGTCAATTTATTTTCCAAAATAAATGAATTCAAAAATGGTGTTTTTATAGTGTAATTTCAAATAAAATACTTTAATCTAAATAAGCAATATTATTTAAAGTACTGTAATCCAATTATTCATAAAAAAATCAAAAGTTTCCTATGCCTGTGCTTTGACTGTAAAGACACAAAATTAGAAAAAAAAAAACAATCCTAGATAATCTAATCACTATATCTGATAATTTCAAAACTAACACAGAATAAGATTCAATGGCCTTCTACAAGAATTTTGGTGTAAAAAGAAACCATTTAAAACCTAAGTTTAGATTCTGCAAGGAACTGGAAAAACTCTAAACTATTATTAACAATCAATTTATTACACATATATTCTTGAAGAAATGTTATTGAAAAACTAAATATATTATGGCTTGAATTATCAATATTTTATACTATTGATCTCATACCACAAAACTGATTTTTGAATTTTAAGCAAACCATAAATTATTCTTGCATGAGAGTCAACTGATGTAATTTCAGTATAAACAAACATTTTCTGGTAGTATATTATCTTTATCTGTAAGAACTACTTTTCCAGCTTTATATCTCTTATAGATGTTATATCTTATATTTTACATATTTTCTGCTATTTTCTAATGCATCATTGAAGTTAATAATATAATATTTTTGTAAAAACCGTTTACTTTCTGTATCCATCAATGTCTAAACAAAGGTCTTAGTTTTGGGAAACATATGATTGCAGGTAGTTTTAAACTTGCATATTAAATACACTAACTTTTTCAGGTCTTTAAACTCATTTTGACAGTTTACTCCAACTTCATTTAAAGTACATTTAATGAAAGTTCTATTTAACCCTGTTTTTAGGATTGTAAACAGCTATTCTTTGTTACATGAAGAAATATATGATATCATAGGATGTTTTAATAAACTTAATAGTTCATTAATATCAGTGAAATGCTGAGTTGAATAAACTGGCTATCCACAAACTCTTAAAGCCTGATGTACCTAAAAAAACAATTGTAATACAAGAAGTCAAGGAATAATCACAATAGATTACAAATAAGCTAGTTTTTACCCAGGGCAGAATTCATCCACAGATACCAATGAAATGTGTATTTTTACACCTGCTTAGAAACCTTTGAAAATTTTATTTATTCTAAGGAAGTCATTCTGAAGGCTGAAGCAGTCATTTGTCATATAAAAATTCATGTTCTTGCACTGCAGAGAAGTATACAGTAACTATCACTAGGTAGTTGTCTATACATATAAAATAAAATAATAGACTCCTAAAAACCTGAAAACTTATAAACTATTGCATTGTTTTCTGACACAAAATAATTTTGAAATCACAACTGAAAGCTTTGTGATAATTAGTGAAGCTGAGAATGAGTAACTAAGGATTTGAGTAATTTCAATGATTTCAAAACTGAAGTTGGTTTTAAGTTAACAGAATTAATCACTTTTATTTCTTCTCAAAATGTAAGTTTGTTTAAATCTGGCCAGTCTCCAAGAAGTAGTGAAGAGAAATTTAGAATGGTTACTCTATGATGCAACTGTTAAGCTAGCTAAGCCAGTTCTGATGGTGAAATTTTACAAACTAATAAAAGTCAGTATTTTCTTTTTTAACCTCCTTGACAGTTACTCTGAGACAGTCTTGGGATGAGCAAACTGAACAAAAATCATTCACTCTGAGACTGTAAACTTTACTTCCTGATTCTGTAGCATTTAGCTCCAATTTTTCTACTAAATGTGTGCTCCTTCCATCTACCGCTATCTGACATCACTAAGCACTGCAAGTAGAGTCAGTACATACACTCTCCTTCTTAAAACATTGAATGGTTTCTACCTGTTTTTGTTAATATATATGACTGATGAAATTAATTTCATAATAAGAGAACTGAAATTTTTGCAAAAGAAGTAACACACATGGTGCAAAAAATTCACAAATAGAAAGTCAAGGAGGTTCATTTTTATCTGTATGACTGTGTTTCTTGAGTATTTCTCTCTCAATTATAACAACTATGCTATATCATTAATATCAATATTCCTTACTTGGCTTGTTCAGTATTACCTCCAATTTCTGGAATACCAAAATAATTTTATTATCTTTGTAAAAACCATTTCAGTAAATGGTGAAATATACAATACTTAATGGTTAATGGTTTGAAGAAGCATCAAAACAGGTGGTAAGAAAAGGTCTTGTTGCTTGTAACTAGCTGAGTATGCAGATCAAACTACTTAAATATTTGTAAATTTGTTTTTCATTATTCATCATGTAGTGACTACATTAGCATTTCTTCAATTTTACCTTGTTACAAATTTTGGTAAGAAAATACATCAAATGCATTAATCTGCACATTTATGTTAAATATCAAAAAAGGACAAGTGTCTTAAAGATGGAAATTCTGCCTACAAGTGCTTCCACCTTTAACAGAACCACCGTAAAGTACAATTGCAGAAATGAGCTTGTCTATTGTCACATCTTTATTTTATTCTATGCATATCAAATCCTATAGAGACACCTTTGTGCAATTTTTGTCAGTTTAAAGTCATATTTCCAGCTTTGCAACTACTAAATGCACCGCTTTTAGATAACTTTAACCTTAGATGGGTTGTTTATTGTTATGGTATGTGATAAATATTGAAAACTGGATTAATGTCATGAATGAGGTACCTCAGGGCTCAGTGTTAGGACCTTTGCTCTTTCTGACTTACATCAAAGACATAGAAGAAGTAATAATCAATAGTTTATTTAAATTTGCTGACGACATTAAAGTTTTGGGTGTTGCTGGCTGTGAGGAGGATGATGCTGTTTCACAAAAGGACTTGCATTATTTGGTGAATTGGGCAAATAACTTAAAGATGGCTTTTAACTATAAAAAATGCAAGGTAATGCATGTGGAATATCACAATTTGAATTATATGAATAATTTTGATGGGAATAACCTTAACAGTGTTTTGGTGTTCTGGTTGATCAATCTCTTAAGAGTCTAAAGGTTATGGGGTCATTGTTCTGAAGATTTTGGTGATTATGCAGGCCGGCATGCATTTACATACTTTTATGTTCCAATAATTTTTATTTTACCAGCATTGCCATTGCCACACTCTATCCAGTTCTTCAAATTTCAGAAAGGTTTGGAGTCTGTACCCTCACAATGTTGGAGATTCTACTAGCCTGTCCTTACACCTATCAAATGTACAACTAAGAAAATTAAAGCTAACAACAAGCACCATATTACTGAAGAAACCATTTTCCAAATTTAGAACTATAGCTGGGAAGTAATTCTTTAAAAAAAAATATGGACAAGTTTTCCACAGCTTAATCTTATTACCTTTGCTACTCAAGTTTGTATGTATATGTTATAAGACTCTGTACCACTTTCAGATCACATGTACATCTTAAGATTTATGAGGTGCTTTGATTTCATTACAACTAATAGCACCTACTTTCATACTTATCTTACAAGTTTCATAAATTGTTTAATATCTTGTATGTGTTACTATGAAAATCTGATGTTAAGTCGACTATTTTGTAGGTAAGACAGAATTTAACATTTTCCCAAACTGAAAGCATTGTTATGAATCTTACCTTGCTTGCTCCAGCCATTATACCCCACTATGATTCTCTTCACCTATTTCAATGCACCCCTCTTCCATGATCACCAAATTGAAGAGAATGACCAAAAAGAAAGGCCATGCTCAACTCAACCAGATAACAAAGAGTGATTTCTGAACCAGAATTATGAGGAGGCTTCTACATAGACTGGTCCTGCTCCAACCATACATCTGGGAAAACCATCCATGGTTATTGGTAGGAGGGCACTCAGCTTTGCCCTCTTCTCCTTGAGTGGAATAATGAGTTCAAGCATCACTCAAACGAAATACACCTCTATCCACTTCTCAAGCAACTGGAAACTGGGAGTGGTAAGGACTCACACACTCCACAAGGAGAAATGGGGGATACTCACATTGGAGAGTCCCAAGGAATGATGCTCCAGAGACTGTGCAATAGAAGAACCACATTCCCTATTTTGAAAAACAAACTAACCCCGATTTATTCAATGTAGGGGTTAGCAGAGATGAGCAAAATCTCCTCAAGTTGTACTCATGACAGTCCATGAGTGGTGGTCCAGTAGTGTATTTGTCTTTGTATTATCATTGTTTACCACCCAGAAAGTGCACAAGATGGTCTTTTGGGACACCCCATCTCAACAGAGCTTGTTGCTACCAGGAAAGGTTTTTTTTATCAGTCAACTGGTAGCTAGTGCGGATTTGGAAGGAAGCATGCCTGACTAGGCAACACCGCTACTGAGTGGGATCTGAATGAAAATGAAAGGGTCCCTGAAAAAGAAGAGAAATAAACAAAGAATAAATGAAGTCATTCACCTCTCTGACTATCTAGTTGAGACACGGAGAATAGCCAAAGGGGTTAGCCAAAAACATTCTGAGGAGGTAACTGCCAAATCAAGAAAAGAATGATATATAAATGTATTGGGCATGGTCCACATACCAGCTTGTACAGTCTCCTCCAGTAGGTGATGCAACTGAACTGCCAAGGACATCAAGATATGGTGAACTTCATGACAGGATACCTGAAGAAGACACTGATCCTTTAATGAAAACCAAGAGTAAGTAATACAAAGAACCCAACCTCTCAAAGCAACAGAGGATAAGTCATGTGACACCTGAGGACCCCAACAATGAAACAAACATTGACACAAACCCTGAAACCCTTTACTGTGTGGAACATAACATCAGAGAACCGAACCAGGCAAAAAAGACAATCCAGATCCGAGTGGTCATAAAAGTAAGAAATGGAGGGAAGATGAATAGGAGAGAAAGCCTTAACCCAATTTCAAGCTACTGAAGTTTTGTGTAGAAAGGACCTACTGTAATACAATATAACATAAGTGGAATGGGAAAGAGTTCTGTGAACATGAATCACAAACATGAACAAGAAGAATTAAAACCATGTCTGATAGACCACTAGCAATAAGTAAACCATTTCCATTGATAAATTTCCAACAAATAATCCTCAAGGGACTGTGGTAATAAAGATGCCACCCAAGAGGTCAATCCCTGGTGAGCGTCAGATGAAAAATATTCCAACGAGGCTGATGTAAGAGATATGGTCAGAGAGGAAATGGAAAAGGTTGGCACTCCTGAAGATACTAAAGGAGTGGAAACTAAGGCTAACACAGCCAATGTGAAACCACCAGAAAAACTCAACAAGATGAGGAGCAAATCAATGCAAGAACTTTGGATAACAGATGAATCAGAGGGAACACATAAAGATGACAACCCATCCAATCCTGGCTGAAAGTATCTATGCCCAAAGCCAGAGGGTGAGGTACAGGAGACCAGAAGGATGAGAGATGGGCATTCTGGTATGGGGTTAAATCATTGATCTGAGGCATCCCGAGTCAAAAGCAAATCCAACAAAAACTTGTGGAAAAAGCATCCACTCTGTGGGAAGAACTCTATTAGGACAAGATAACTGATCAGCCACTAAATTCATTACACCCGGAATATTACAACCAAGGAGAACAATCTGATGATTGTGGGCCCAAAAGAGAAGATCCAATGTCTCAAAACAAAGAGACCTAGATGGAGTGCTTCCTTGCTTGGAAATGTAGGAGACTACAGTGGAACTATCTGTGTGAAGAATTACCACCTTCCCTCGCAAAATGTGAGAGCCCAAGACATAACTCGTTGAACTGCTAGAAGCTCTAAAAGATAGATGTAGAGAGAAGATTCTTCATCTGTTCAGAGAACCTAAAAGTTGATATCTCCTATACAAGTGCCCCAACCCTGGAGAGAAGCATCTATGAAAAGATGTATCTCTAGATGTGAGGGCGGAACAGGGACACCTTCTGTCATGTAGTCCCTGTCCAACCACTAGCCAAGATTGAGCAGGCTGGAAGCCAATAGGATGAACATCCGTGCAAATGTTCCACTGGTCTCATGATGACCACTGAAGGAAATGCACGTAGGCCTGACCTAAAGGAATTAGTGATTTCAAGGATGCCCATATCCCCCAAAAGAGATAGAACTGCATGCACCAATGGAGAAGGAGATGATTGTATTAGAAGAATGACCCATTCCATGGTCTGAAGGCATAGAGGAGACAGCTGAGCCCAACCAAGATGGGAGTTAAAAAACATCATGAAAAAGATGAGGTACTGTGTGGGAAAAAGAATAGACTTCTCCATTGTGATGAGAAACTCAAATCTCACAGTTTCAGATAAAAAGCTTGTGTATAAAGTTCTGCCAAGTGGCGGGAAAGAGCAAGAAGAAGCCAGCCATCCATATTTGGGTGAATGCCCTATAAGTGAAGATGATATGAAAAGGATCTAATTATCCAGCAAAAGATGTTAGGCAAATAATAGAGTGCAAAACTGAAAAATCTGTCAATCAAGCACAAAATGGAGACAACAATATGAAGACTCTGTGATCTGAATATGAAATGAGGCATTGGTGACATTGATCCTTGTCATCCATAGACTGGATGAAGTGTGTCACTGAAGGGAAAAAAATGATTGAGATGAGAATGTCAGTGACAGGCCACCAATCATCTGTCTTTTTTGGTACTACAAACAAACATGAAATGCAGAAAATCATTCAGTAGAAGATTGGGAAAGACAAAAGGCCAGTGTCAAAAGAGAAAAGTGGAGATGGATCATATCCATTCTAGATTCCATGGAAACTGGAATACCCACGAAAATCGAATATCTGAGCTTCTCTGAGATCTCTAAGGGCCAAAGAAGAAAGTCGAACTTCCTCAAGTAAGGCATCTAACTCCAAAAGATCCCAGCAACAAACCAGCCAAGAGACCAAGGAGAAAGTAGAAGCTGATAACTTTACCAAAGTAGAAGTCAATAGATGACAAAGATCCTCTGAAAATTGAACAGGAGACCTGTGATAGGTCTCAGACAACAGTTTTAAGGGACAGGCAAATCCAGGAAAACTGAGTTAGGTTAAGACGAACAGTGGCATCGGCCTAGAACCCCAAAGAGAAAGAAGAGGATCTAGATCTAGTCTCTGAGAATTCAAATACGGTTCTTCAAGCAATGGAAAGCTATGGCATGCTGATCCAATAAATATGGAGGACAAAGCATGGCAGCACCCTTTCTCAATTTATTAGCAATGTCTGGTGAGGGTGTAAAGGCCAGGTAATTAACCGATTGACTGTCACCCCAACAAAGAAGGAGAAATGCTCAAGACATTACAAACTGGATGTCCTAGTTGCAAAAACAGTGCAAGATGCAGGATGGCCATCCAAGACTCATGATTAGCTGTCTGGGCAAAGGAAGATGCTAGAAAAATAAAGTCCAAGTCACACAAAACAGCCCTTTATCCCCCACAAACTCTGCTTCTGAGCCGACAGGTGAAGAAACATCAGACCTCATGTAAAAGTCCACCTCTCTGCATATGAACTTCTGTACATCCCCCCCCCCCATGCACTAAGAGACTCCATGTCAGAGACATGACCTTGTGAACATCTCAGAATTAATTTCTTTATATAGAATATTTTTAACACCAAATATAACTGAAATCACTTTGAAAAACTATTACTTCGAAATTTCATTTTCATTATTGTGTAAAATAAGTAAAACAGACAACAAACTCCATATCCAAGAAAACAGGTCTAGAAAAAAAGGAATCGTCTAAACCATAAGTATAACTAAAGCATTCAACACTGAAAAGAAACATTCAGAACTTGCTTTGGGCAATATAGTTGGGTATAAAGGATGAAGTAAGTGAGATAAGAGTTATACCAATGCACAGATGGACAGAAAAGAGAAACTATAGTGTGAGAGGAAGTAAATGTGTTTCAAAAATCATGCATCATGATAAATGGAAATAAAAAAACTAGAGGGGCACTCAGTGGAGCACATACTTCCACCAAGCAGCATTGATCATATTTGGCTCTCAAAATAATATGAAAATGTGTCCATATGTGTCTGTATCCTGGGATAAAGGGCTCACTGATGTAGGTGGAAAGATTTAACTTGCTTTGGGCAATATAGTGGGGTATAAAGTCTGGAGCAAGCAAGGTAAAATTCATACAAATGTACAGATGAGCAGAGAATAGAAATTTTGTCAGGATAAAGCTATAGTGTGAGAGGAGGTAAGTGTGTTTTGGAAATCACGCATCATGATAAATACACATAAAAAACTAGAGGAGCACTCAGTAGAGCACATACCTCCACCACACAGCATTGACCATAATCGGTTCTCAAAATAATACGAAAATGTATCCATATGTCCATAGTTATGAACGGACACAAACCATTTTTGGCAGAACAATGAGGAATAATGTCTTACATAAGTCTAACAAGTTTAATCAAAATCTAATCATTTTTGACTGAGTTATAGAGCAAAAATAGTGTGAAAAATTGATCCCCATGTTAACGGATAGGGATTTTTGGATTTTCGTGACCTTTGACCTTGGCCCTCCAAAAACTAATCACTTCTAAAGTGAGTCCTACTTCAAATGTATACCAGCTTTCATCTAAGTCCATTTAGCTGTTTTCAAGAAATCTTGCTGATACATACAAACACACAGGGGTGAAAACATAACCTCCATACACCTTCAGTGACGGTGGTAATTACAGAATAAAAGTATAAACAACCAGGATTTTACTCAGCAATGTGATCAGCTTTTAAAACACTACTAATTTCCATTATTAGAAATGTTTATTCACAATCATGTGGTACCTCATATATATACTAACTGAATACAGCTAAGTCCCCACTTTTCAGTTAAAATTGGTCTCTATAAGAGAGGAGTAAAGACTGAACAATCCTTCAAGAACTATTTACCTGTCACTACTGCTTTCACTGTCATCACTACTTGATGACCTTGCTCTTTTCCTCTTTTCTTTTTCCCTGCCTCTTTCCTTTTTGTCAACTGTCTTTGTTTTTTTAGTATCAGAAGTCTTTGCCACATCACTGGAATGGATTTGAGTCCTAGTTATATTCAAATTAATAACATTAATATTTTGACTTACAATGTTTTAAGCAAAAAAACAGTCAGATTTATTCAAAATAATAATAACGTTTGGACAGTGTATTGTCATATATATAGTGCTTTATTCAAACACTACTTAGAAAGACATGGAAAATTTTCTTTTAAAAATGATATTGTCAGTAAAATTGCTAAACCCAAACTAAAATACACTGATGTTGTTTTAATCAGCAAAATAAACCCAAGAGACCAAGGCTGGTAAATATAATTACTAGTAGTATAAAATCATAACAAACTGAAAAAATAGATAATCCATTCTTGGATCTTACTGATCATTCAACTTTATCATTATGAAAAACTGTCATACAGTTGCATATATCATATACCAATGCTTTGAAATTTCTCTGCACTCTAACAGTCAGCTGCTCTTGAGTTTGTATGAAGACCATACAGTATACTTGAGTAAATATTCTTTCTATGGTGACATCATTATTATTTAGATTAAGGTTGTGTACTAATGCAAATGCAATGTAATATACTTGTATATGATCAAACACTAAGATATGGCCACTAATACATATACCTATCAATAGGTCAGAATTTGTTCATATTATTTGTTGGATGAAGTTTTCACTTTTTGCCCATCTCAGGCATGATGAGTTGATCATAGTTTGAGATGCAGTGATGTAGCTAGTTATTGTTTAGTTTAGGTTGTAGGTTACAAATTAGGAGTGCTTCCATTTTTCTTAGCAACCATTCATCTTTCTCTGAGTCTGTTATTCGGAGGTGTTCACTGTTTGGTTTCAGAATAATAGTGAAAACTTCATCCAACAAACAAGTGTGAATATCTACTGAAATGGAAAAAAACTCTTATGTTGTTCATATTAAAATAGAAAAAATTTAACATTAGCAATACGTTTTGTTAAATATTCCAATTACAAAAATGGTATACCCTTTGTATTTGGAAATATAGCAATTTTGCATACTAATGAATGAACACATGTATACATATTTAATGGAATAGGTAACTGTTATATTTTTTATTCCACCATCATTCAACAAGTCTGTTTGAACTCAACTCAAGCACTAGAATATTATGAATATTTAATACAAGTTCCACTACAGAGAAAATCTAGATCACTTTTGACTTATAACAGCAGGCTCAATGGTCTTTACATTATAAATTTGTGACTACACTCTACTGTAATTCTGACTGATGAGAAAAATAAACTAACTCAAATGAATTTGAGAATGCAATTTGAGCTTACTACAGTTATTTACAAGGAGAGGTATATTATTTAAATCTTCCTATTTGTTAATGTTTGTACATCCTTATTTTCTTGAAAATTTATGAAGGATCACTAATGGAATATCTTGTCTGCTACTATATGTTATGTAATATTTTGAGTGTTGTATATATTAGTAACAACTTATCGGTTACTTGTTATCACATTCTCTCATACTGCTGTACATGCTAATATTGGCAAAGGAAACAATGTTTGTCTTCTAGTTATCATCATAAATTACTGAAATGTTTTACACATAAATATTAATGAATAAAAATATACTTACATGTTTGAATGCTTAATTCAACTACCTAAGAAAATAAAAACAAAAATTAGCAAGCAATATTATTATTTACAGAAATAAATTAATCTGCCATTATTTTTAGCTACATAGCATTTAATGTTTTGATATATATATTTTTAGTATAATTTAAAGAATATTCTAATATCAAACAGTTGTATGTAGTAACCCTGATAAAGCCACAAAGGTGAGCATTAGTTAAAAAAAAAGTTCTTTTATAATTACCTGGAGTATAAAGATAATTTTTTCTAACCTTTTTATCATATAAATGTAACTATTTATCCCATTTTCATGAAACTATACTAAAACTAAATTAATTCCTCATATTCTGTAAAGTAGAAATCTAAATAAAAAAAGAAAAGTTTGTGTTGCTATTATCTAATTACATCAGGGCTTAGAATAAATATCATACCTTGCTCATTGTCCAACAGAATTACAAATTTCAACAACAAAATCAATAAACATTAGATCAAGCAATAACATCATATTTAAAAAAAAATGCAAAAAAAAACTTTTTATCTTCTCCCTTCAAATCCTTAGAGCTGATTTATTACTTTCAGAAAATTTAGTCAAGTTTTATTTCTAGTTGCTTAAACTTATTTTTATATAATTGAAGTCTACATTTTTCCAGTGTTTCAGAGAAGAGGTGCACCTCATTTGATAACAAGATGTGAAAAGATTTTCTATAAAGGTATTTTATGCAAATAATATCACACACACAACTGTCATGACAATTAAAACTGAGATTTGTATGTGTAAGAGCTATGCAAATAACTCAGAGTTATATTGATTAAATTGTTAACTCTGCATAGATATATATTATTATCTTTAACTTTTTTTTTATCAATATTAAATTCAATCACCCAGTGGAATTCTAATATTTTAATACTTAAACTGTTTGAACTATAACATATATATATATATAGTGAGAGAGAAAGAGAGATGGGTGATTTAATCAATTGATCGATTACCCATGAGCAGTGCTTACATCCATAAACAAATTGATTAATCAGAAATATAATTCAATTAACCTTTGAATGTCATTAAAATAATTAACTCATTGAAATTAGTGTTTCCAATTATTATCATTTTCCATTAATCAATTAACCAAAATTATGATTTAATCAACTGTCATGAAAATAATCAACTAATTTAAATTAGCTGTTCCGATTATTATTGTTTTCAATTATTCCAATAATCAATTAATCAAAATTAGAGTTTATTATTATTCTGAATATCCAAGTAATTGGAATATCCCTACCATACATAATGGGAAGGTGGTGGAATGCTTTGTGATTTGAGGTTCTTGGGTTTGATTCCCTTTGGCACTAAATTTACTCATCCTGTCTTTGTTATTGCACAGCTACTAAGGATAACTGCCACTGTCACTAATTTTGAACTGCTGACTAGAGGGGCAAGTGGCTGATTGCATCCACCTCCAACTCTCTGGCTTCTTACATATTAAATAAAGGGTGAATTTATTGTTCTTTTACACTTTTATGTTTCTAATTTATAACTGTGAAACAGTATTCTTCAGTGTTGTATAAACAGAAGATTTAGGGGAGGGGTCCAAAAGGTCAAAACCCCACCCAACTTCCACCACCTACTTCTTTTCAGAAATTAAGAACTTATCTAATGTTGTATAGGTACTGATCTAGGGGAATCTGAACCTGCTCCATTTTCTTTTCAGTAATTAATCAAAAACAGCCAATAGTATCAAAAAAGAAATATTAGATGCCAATGTTTTTATTTGACTGGTCTATTAATTATTGTAAAAGCTTTTGTCAGTTTTTCTTAAGTCAACACAGCAGGAGTCTACAACAATCTGGTTATGGCCTCAGCCACTAACTTCTAAATGAATACACTATCAATATCAATTAAACATTGTCATGGTAAATTGTTGGCCCTTAGCTATTTCTAGATGCTCTTAATAATGTATGCATGTGTGTGCTAGACTTTAGAGATTTGTTTTCATCAAAGTTAGTATTGCTTATGTCAGGGTTTTTATATATATGTATATGGATGGCAAACAGCAGTAGAAAAAACGACATGAACGACAGCAAGAATAAGTAGGCCCATATACCCACAACTGTAGTAATAGTGCAAATAGTGTGGAGATTATAATCATGCTGTATAACCATGTCAAATTCTGATAAATGGATAAATGTCTTGGGTTAAAAGGCAGTGAACTACAAGAGTTTGTTAAATAACAACAAGAACTATAGAGAGAAGAGCGTATACAGAAAAGAGAGGAAGAAAAGAAAGACTGAAAGAAGAGAGACTAGAAATAGAGAGAATAAGAGCACAAACTGAGATTGCCAAGCTCACCCAACAAAAAGATGATGGACTCAAGAATAACAATGAAATCAGGGCCAGCAGACCCAAGCTGCCCAAATCTGATGAACAGAAAGATGACATGGATGCTTTCCTGGAAAGATATGAAAGATTTGCCCAAAGTCAGAACTGGGACAGAGGCGACTGGGCAGTCTGTCTCGACCCACTTCTCACACGAAAAGGCCTACAAGTATATGCAGGCATGATGTCATAAGATGCCATGGACTATGACAAATTAAAAGTGGCTTTGCTGAAACAATGTGAACTTACTGAAGAAGGTTTTCGCCAGAAGTTCAGAGAAGTCAAACCTGACACTGGAAAAATTGTATTTCAGTCCAAAAATATCCAGCTAAATTTGAAACCAGTGATGGTTGATCAGGAGCATGAGTCTACCAAAGGTGACAGGAGGTTAAAAGACATAGGAGAGAAGAGATGCTATGTTTGTTATAGAAAGGGACACATTGCAAAGGAGTGCAAGTCCATTACCAACAAGCAACAGGATAAATCTCAACATAAAGCAGCTGGAGCTATTTACAAAGATAGTGCTGGTAAGAAACAAGAAAAGAGTGACTGTCACCATGGATGCTACTGTCAGAAGAAACAAAATCAAGACAACTCATCAGATTCACCACAAGAAGGAAGTGCCATTTCCATGATTGATCAGTGCACGACTAATGGTCAACTCAAGTTAGCAAATGGATCAATAGTGCTAGTAGTGATCAGAACATGTTGCAAATATCAAGAGGTGCCAACAAATCATGACAACATGTGAAAGCTATGTTGGGGACAATAAAGTGAAGGTTCTGCAAGACACTGGGTGCAGTAGTGCAGCAGTGAGAACCAATCTAGTATCTGATAATCAGAGAACAAGCAAGGAACACCTGTGTGTGCTAAATGATGGGACATGAGAAAGTTTCCCATAGCAAAAATAAGGGTGGATACTCCATATTATATAGAAGACCTTGAGGCCATGTGTATCAAGGAACCAATAAACTACTTAGTGATAGGAAACATAAAAGGTAGTAAAAATTTGAAAGAAGTGCAGAAGAAAGACTCTTCACCACAGAAACTTCGGGACAGTGCCTAAGAGAAAGTCAAGCACAAGACAAAGATGAAAGAGACTTACAAAACAGAGGACCAGAAAGGAATATTGAACTGGACCTATCAAAGCAATTCTACTGGGGAGGCCAAACCCAGTCAGATACTTTTCTATAACAAGAAGGTCAAGGGTCAACATTTCAAGGCCAAACAGAAGGTTTTAGTTTTGCTACCTACAGACAACAATAAACTCACCTGGGAATGGAAAGGACCTTTCACATTACAGGATGTGGTCAACAGAATGCACTATATAGTGAAAGTTGATGGAACAACCATGGTCTACCATGCCAACCTGTTGGTGAAGTACTTAAAAAAGGGAGAAGACCTTATGGGTGTAACTATTGATGTACAGATGGACATGGCAGGTGTGGCTGTCATAGAAGCAGAATCTGAAGACAATGACTTCATTATAGAAGATAAAGACCCACTAGGCCTAAGACTATTGGGTGGAGATGAGATGTACAAAGACATCAACATAAGTGAAGAACT
>NW_013665639.1:2084-12219 GCF_000517525.1 Limulus polyphemus | reverse complement strand
ACATTTGATGAGTTTGGTTGTTTTCGATATAAAATATTAAAATGTTCACAATAAACTTACAAACCTAAAACTGGAGAATTAAAACATTACTTTTTTTTTTACTTTCTTCATCTCTCCATTTAGATATAGAGAAAGGCAGAGAAGCAATATTAATAGACAGTACAGAATAGGTAGGATAGGTAGACAAGTGAATATACAAAAAGACAGACAAACAGATGTATAAACAGGGCAGTAATAGGAATATACAGAAAGACAGAGATAGATGTATATTTGATATTTTCTACATGAGTGGAATCTTAGTGTTCGGTAATGAGGAGATTATTTTGTAATCGCCGAAGCAGCGTTTAAATTTGGTAAAGTTGATAATGTAGATTTACATAATAAGTTTCTGACAATAGTTACAGTTGCCAGACTACATTGAACTGATGTTTAACTTGTAGACTAACAACAATACTTACTTGTCTCATCTTACTGGAACTGAATGTTGGGGTGAGGAGACTGCGAACTTCCTTACAGTGCTCTCCACGTTTGTGAATCAATTGTGATTTATGTTCTTTAATTGGCTGCGTAGTTCCAGGTACTAACACCTGTGGAGATAAGCAAGGTATTATACGCACTAGATGAGATACGACTATTATCAGGATAGCTTAGTTTAAGGATAAAGTAAGATGAAGAATAAAATGATAACATTTTACTGTAAAGTACACTATTGACATTATTTGTAATTCAACGGTAAGTTTTAAAGAAAAAAGTAACGATTAGGCTAAAATAATAAATTTATAAATAGTCTTATGGATGTATGGTTTAAGGTATTCGTATCAATAAAATCACAATCCTTGTAGTTTGTTTCAGTATCAATAAATCCTTGTAGTTTGTTTCAGTATCAATAAATCCTTGTAGTTTGTTTCAGTATCAATAAATCCATGTAGTTTGTTTCGGTAGCATGCTAATCAGTAATTAGTAGATTTAAATTGTTGTTGTTTTTAGGGCAAAGCTTCACAACTGGGTATCTGAGCTCTGTCCACCGCGGGGAATCGAATCCAGGATTT
Source organism: Limulus polyphemus (assembly GCF_000517525.1). Taxonomy (NCBI): domain Eukaryota; kingdom Metazoa; phylum Arthropoda; class Merostomata; order Xiphosura; family Limulidae; genus Limulus; species Limulus polyphemus. The sequence continues at coordinate 11,170 of NW_013665639.1, read as the reverse complement.
TAGTGTTGTAAGTCTGTAAGATTTCCAGTCACCCATCGCAGGACATGCACATTAAAACTTTGGTTTAAAGAACATAAATCCACCAACCATTGTAAGCTCAATGATTACGTTTCGTCGAAATGTGTTTCCAAAATTTATTTTTTTGTCAGTTTATTGTTAAGCGCAAAGCTACACAATGAACTATCTGTGTTCTACCAACCTCGAGTATTAAAACCTTACTCTTAGCGTTATAAGCCCTCATATATACCGCTGAACTCTCAGACTTAAGATGGGATAGGGGCGTATCTGTTTATATCAGATATACGACTGTAATAACTGTTTTAGATAGGTTTGTGTCATACACCTATTACTATTCTTCTGCGTATTTATTTTCAGTTTTTATCAACATATTAGTATCACAACTACATGCAGAACACCTGTATGGAAATTGCGAAAACATACATGACTATACCTTACTGGAGGTGTAGTCTAAACAGTCATGGAAGGGACATTGTCTGTTATTTTAGTGTTATGATTTAACTAACGAAGGCTTTGATCCTTACTGTAGATTATCCACTTTAGAACATCCTAGTTGTTTAAAATGTTCCACATGTGACATTGTTTTACTAACTAAACTTGTGACTTTAAAATTAATTTATAGATGGCGTTTTCTTACCGGTCTACTCATAAACTTTTGGAAATCTTTAATTTGAATTTGTTTCAGGAGATCCAAATCCGCTATGATAATGATAGGTAATCGTCCGAAGTAGAATCTATGAAATAAATTATACAATATTAAATAAGTGATATTCCATTTTTCAATTGTTTTGTACTATAGTTTTCACTATTTTAAAACTGTGTAAAAATATCTGTTGTTAGAGCATGCAGGATGAAGCTTATCTGAAATATATTTATAATAAGCCACGCTCCTACTGATCAAGTGTTAAAGAAAAATCTTATAGAAATGGGTATTAGTACATTATAAATTATCTTTATCTATGTATGATAATCATGTGTTACATATGATTATTTTGTTAATTCCACAGTTAGAAATAAAATACTTTTTTATCTTACTTTTACTTCAATTTGCGATAAAAACTTATCTCTGTATCAAGCAAATTAATTTCATTATTTTATTTAAGTTCGTAAAACAACACCCTAGAAATGAATATAGCTAAATTAAAGTCCCGCTTCATACTTGATACTTTACAAACAGAAACATTATTCTGTATTCGAGAGATAAAAGTAAAACTATCTTTCATTTTTCTATTTGGTACAGTCTAGCACCAACAGAGTGAAGTTAGTGAAAAGTTTCAACTTATGTCTGTAGGTGTCGCTGCGTGTAAGATATATCAAAATTCATTTTTAGAAAATGACCAAATAGCTTATTTGTTAACAAAAATTTGTGGGTAAGTTGAGAAATTAATTATTTAAAAACAATTAGAATTTTAAACAAAAATAGGGGCTTGTCCTAAAGTACTCTTCATATGTTTTGGGGTCTCTATGACACCATCTTGCTGTTTTTAATAGTTATTTATAATAATAGTTTTTATTGTTTAAGATTTTAGCATTGTATTGATTTTAATTGTAAATAAATAACACTACCAATCCAGATCAAAGCAAAAATTTACACAAATTGTGCTGCAAAAAAAAAAAAAGAGCAAAACAAAAGCATTGCACAAACAATTCCTGTAGTTAATAGTAAAAACAATCAACTGGCATAAAACAAACATCTCTACAAAAACTGCTGTTTTAATAACAAATCAAAACAAGAAACTATATGTAAACTACTTTTACAATAACATATCAAACAAAACATCTTTGCACAGACTACTGCTACAACTATAAACCATTAAAAACTATACATGTTTAGGCTAACCATATTCTGTACTACAATCTTACAAAACTGTCCGCAATTGTTATTGTTATGTAGTTAAAATTCATACATAAAATGGGTTAATCTATTTTCTTTAACTCCAAGATGCATTTTTAAATATCTACAATAAATATTTTATTAATGAAATTTAATAGAAGTGGCCAATAAACTGTCAAACGTTTATTGGCTCGGATTTAGTAATTCTCAGAAGTGGATTGGAAAGACGGTTAACTTTATCATAATTGTTTTTGGTTGATTACAGCGTTGGTTAAATTTTTACCTTACTTTCAGCATACATAGTTAATGTTTACAGTTTTCTCTCTCTTAAAGGGTGCTATTAAATGTCATGAAGAATGGATAAAAAAGTACGGATTTTGTAAACCTTGTACATTCCAATACTAAATACCACAACCAAAAAAATGTTACGTACGAAACACAAGTTTTCCTATCTTGTACGAATTAAGAAAGTCAATTTTTCAAAATTAAAAAAAAATGTGTAACCTGGTGTTATGATTATGAATTATTACATTATAAATTAAATTTATGTTTCGTTTATTTTTTTTTCATTATACTAGTAGGAATGGCTTAACAGTTTCGTTTTGTTTTACCCCAGGTGGCGACAGAAGAAGTTATCTTTCTTTCAAGACCTTGGCATCCCACGACCAAAACCAAATTTCTTCTTTGGAAACCTGAGAGAGTTTCAGACCAAGGTTTCGACAAGTTTCTTTGAATTCTAGTATTTAAAACAAAACTGGAGGAAATTGTAAACGAAAGATATCTAGAAAGTGAAACTAAGTTTTGACATATTACTACTCAAGTCTTAGTTGACGTTTCACAGAATTTACAACCAATTTATAAAATTATATATCAAGATTGTTGGAAGTTCAAGTTACTTAAAAAAATAACGAATGAGAGTTTTAACCTACGACATCTAAATCTTTGATTACAGTTTTGTTTAAATATAAAATATTTGCTATTAAACTATTTTATGACACATGATTTCTCCAGTCAAGAACTAAGTTTACAGAATAAGAATCTTGGGATTTGAACTTTTTCAAAACTAAGTAAAACGTTTAAAACATTGCAAAAGAGATTCAAAATGAAAACCAAAAAGGAACGAGGAAGAATATAGTTAAAGTTAATTCATTTCGATAGGAACACTGTAAAGGTAGTACTGTATAGTTAAATATATATGTATATATTTGTAAATGTTCATAAACTACCAGATGCTTGTATACAGCCAGCTGTTGTCACAAACAAAATGTGGCCTATGGTCCTCAAACAGATAACTCGGATTAAAAACAAGGTAAATGTATGGAAACTTATTACAATTTAATGTGCCTAAATTGACGCTTCAAAATATATGAGATGTATAATTTCAGTTACCAAAAAGGTTAAGTTAAAATATGATCTAAATAATTTCCCTATTAAATTCCAACGAGCTATTACCAATAGCAGTGACTTTACTTATCAGACAGAATTGATCACCTACGCTGGTTTGAAACAACAGAATAATTCTTCAGTACGTCTACCTTACAAACCCATTTGGAACTTGTTGGAGCAGCTAACGTCGCCATATTTACAGCTACGAGGTGGTAGGTCCTCAATGTACGCATACCATGCCATGTTACAAATATTCGTATATTGTTTGAAATAATCCATCGAAAGGATAAATCATAAGCAGGAGCGTTTTTATTACTTTTTATTTGAGCGGCATAAGATACAAGTAATTAGGGTAGAAAAATTAATACTTTCATATTAACTGGAGTCACAATAAAGTGTCAATAAAACGTTAAAGTGCTCATTGTACAAATAAGTTGTGATAAATTATCGAGCGTAAAAGTTAGTAACTTCACTGAAAGTGACAACACGCCCATAAGCACTTCTAACTCGACTTCTAGTTATAATTTTACAGCAGTAAACGCGTTAAAGTAAACCAGATTTACTAAATTGTATTTGTTGTTGCAGTATAAAACAGCACTACGGAATTATCGAAGTCAATGGAAGTTAAACTAAACTCATTCTACGTTGAAAGTTTTAAGTTAAAATAAATAGAAACGTGTTCAGAAATATATAATAATGTGATATTTAAATGTGCAAAAGTAGAGCCTTTCAAGTTTAACATTCAGAATAAGTTTTAGTATTTCTATTTCTAATTTGGTGTAACATACTATACTCTTGTAACGTATGATTGCGACGCCTGGCGGTAGAAAGTGTTTGCTAATTTTCACTTTGCGAGTTTCGTTTGCCTTTCATCACCAACATGCATGTATTTATATTATATGTATGGGTGCGAACGTCTTGAGCGTATCTAATGTATAAGTATTCAATACATTATTAGGTTTGAATTATCGTTTTTTATTTATTCTGGGTTTGGTTCTTTGGTTATGTATTACTTTTTACCCATAAGTACAGGCCAATTAATTTACCCGGGTTTATCTCCACTTCTCTAGAATTCATGCATCTTGTTGGATATACAAGACTGTTTAGTGTAGGTAGTATTAATTAATTAATTTTGTGAGTTAATATTTCATGACTGTTTAGTTTTTTAATAACAAGAGAGTTAAAAGTAATTATTTCAAAGATGATAGTTTGGTTATGTAACTCAGTAAGAGCCATAAGTGATGTTTCTAATTCATTGATGTTGAGGATATCGTAAGTTGTGTTTGCAATTCATTGGTGTCAAAGTTATAAAATATTCTCGAGTCCTCAGTGATAAAAATATAAATAGTGGTGATCAAAATGAGTGGGAGTAGAGTAAAAGTAAAGTCAAGTGAAAGAGAAGTTCATTCAAAAAAAGTTAGAAAACATGAAGTTAACCATAGTGGGAGTGAATAGCCTCAACGGTTGATATGTTAAAGTGAGATTAACAGTTTGATAGAGATAAGGTGAATAATTTGTCTTGTCAAAGGGTGTTCTAAACTGATTGAACCCACCTGTGTGGACTTTGACGAAAAGAAGATAATTATTGAAAGTTAAGGATACAACTTTGACGAAAAGAAGATAATTATTGAAAGTTTAGGATACAACTGTGGTAACCCACAAGCAACGTAAGTGAATTATTCACCAATACTATTGTGATAAAAGTAGAGAAAAATAGTTCAGCTTGTACTGGATTCTAAAGCAATTGAATTAGCCTGTGGACTTTTAACAGCTAAGAACATCTATGGCTGTTATATACTTGTTACAAAAGCAATTTTTCATTGACTGAAAGTTTAACACTCACAAGAAAGATGTTTTTATATTTTTGATGTACAAAATAAGCAAAAATGCAAGTTCTATGACAACCTGAATGTGAAAACTTAAAAAGAAAACAAAAAACTTGAACACAGGCATCCTTTTAATGAACACTTAAATATGAATTTAGATATAGACCTTATAATTTTTTTCTAAATATAATTAATTACTATTTTATTTTAATTACAAAATTTGAAAAGTTTTTTAACTTTTTATTTTCATATCAATCATATTAATAGAAATAAAGATTTAAGCTTTGAAATCATTGGAGCTACTCATAATGATTTTGTAGGCTTTCTAACTTATTATTTTATTAAGTTACTAGTAGTGTGTAATTATAAATAATTACAAAAGTAATATAAATTTATCAGTATAGGTAAAAGAGGTCTACTTGAAACCTCCCTTACAACGTCCTGGATCACCCATTATGATTAACACTTTCTCAAAGTATGGGTCTCTAACAATGTCTTAACATAATTTGAAATATTCATGAATCATACATTTGAAAAATGACTAACATAAGTACTCCATAAAGCGAGTTCTGACATTTCTCTATTTTATGTTTTTTTATGAACATCAGTATCGTTCATCAAATATCATGTATTGCAGCACAATTTTAATTTTGCAAAAGAAATTCAATGTCAAAACAATAATATGTGTATGGGAAACTTAAATAACACTGAATAATTTGTCTAATGAAATGTATTAGGTTCTACATCATATAATTGGACTTACATATGGTAGATCCAGAAGATAAGCTTTTAACAAGTCGTATATCATCTAAACAGCTGAATAAAATACTTCCATAGCGAAAAATGATTTACACTGAACTTAATTTGCTCTAAACCAGCAATAACAAGTCTTGAATTTTGAAAGTGGACACCTTTCTGGAACTAATTCACTTGTTAAACAGGCATAATTGGTGCATAGCCTTCACAAATATATTAAAAATTGTTGATGACTCCATGATAACAAAATATGTTTGAATTCTTGTTAAGTAGTAATGAAGAAACCTTAATTAACATACAAAGAAGGAAAAATTAAATATTACATATAAGACATAACTGTTCGAATGCATTTTAATATATATTCAATGTTTCTACTGAAGGCAAACATCTTTTGTCTAATTTCATGAATGGAAAGACAAAAAACAATTAAAATGAAACAGTAACATCAGCCATGCAGTTTCAATCCTGGCTTATTATTTTCACAATGGCTAAATCCTCAGCAGCCAGTGATTTTTTCAATAATAATTACCCAGCAGTCCAAAAATTATAATACTGATGAGCTACAGCAACAATAATATATAATTATGATAATAATACTAAAAATAATTTGAAAAATTATATTATCACAAATTATATATAAATAATATCAGTTATCATATTGGAAACTTATTAATAATCATGATCTAATTATGAACTGCTGGATATCTTGTATTTCAAGGAACATTCCCAGTAGCTTGTAACACACACACATGCTAGTCAATACTAAACAAGAATGATGGTCGATATTTATTTTTCCAGTTCAAGAGTTTTATTGAAATTGTTTCATCAAGCTTAAAGACAAACTAGTCTAGTCATTTACTATTGCTCATTGTCTAAGTCAAGTGAGAGATGGTCATAGCTTATCAATGTTCAAACTTTTGGACTACTGGGTATTTAGTATTTGAAAAAAAACTCCCACCAAGCCACATGATATTTTAGTATCTAAATGACAAGACTCCTATATTTTTGTTACTTCTACTGTCAGAATATGCAACTTTACCACTGTATCATCACTAACATAAAAATGATGACCAGTGTCTCTTACATTTAAATCACTATCTATGTTTACACTAGATTTGAATGCCAAAGCACAAAAACCTGAGTTTATAAATGAGATACATTTTCATTTTCCTGGGTAAAGAAAATCTTAATATTATTTTCTTCCCAACTCAACATAATGTAAAATGTATTTGTATATCTTTTTATGTGATTACTTCACTTTTTTAAGCAAAATTTTAGCTTTAAAATAAAATCTCAAAATTATCTCTCTCTCTCCCTTCAATGACACACACACAGGATCAGATAATACTGACCTAATGCTTTCATATAACATTATTTTAGTGGGAAAAATTTATCATATGTGATGTGCCTACTTAAAAGTGCATGTTATTCTAAAACTCTAAAATCATCTCAGTCAAAATGCCTAGGCCTAAAAATAAAACTAATTTCACTAGTTGAGGTATATAATTAACAAATGTTTTATAGTTATATTAGGAAGACAGAAAAATTATGGATTTGCTTACAAACACAAGTGTGGAATATTCTCTTATAAACTCATTCTCATGTCATGGTTTTTGTGTTTCATGCCATGTCAATCAACTTAGTTTCTATACATAAGTGAGATTACATATAGTGTACTTATTTGCATAAGACATTGTGCATTAACCCTAAACATACTGTGGAGATCTACATTTCTGCCATAATTTGCACTACGGCATTTTTTTGGCAATGCCCTATGACACTGACCTGTCTGCACCATAATCCCAAAATACCTAAACATGTTCAACTTAATACATTTACCTCTTTATGTTAAGTGATGACATCTTCAGGTTTATAATTGTTATAACCCAGTCATATGGTATTACTATTAGCCTATTATTAGTAGTAGTTGTTAGAAACCTACCAATAAATCCTATGGTTTAATGTTACTTCTTGTTGTTCCCTCTAATATTCAAAAATACCCAAACATTTTCAACAAAATATGTTTAACTCTTTATACTTAAAAAAAGGGCTAGGGTGTGTTTTTATATCAGAAAATACATACTAAATTAGTTTTATCTTTCAATTAAATACCTTAAGCCTACATATCACCATTACCAGTAAAGCTGTTAAGTGTTATTAGTATTAAGTATACACCTATCACTACTTTGGCTAATGACTAACTAGGGCTTATACTGGCAGTGTCACTGATACTATCACTATCAATTAGGCTAACGGTTGATACTGATAGTATCATCACTAGTCGTTAACCTAACTAATCAGTCATTTTATTATTAACCCCCAAAAAAGTAAACCGTAATTTCACTGAAAAAACTTATCATCGAATAAACAAAGCATACACATATATAATATATTAATACTCTATTTATCCGACAATAAACAAGTTCTTCAGTTATACTAACAAACAGTACATATTTCCTTTTCGTATTTATTTAGTAACTTCATTATCGTCTTGTGTCTGTTGTAAATTGTAAGGTTACTTTTAGTTTTAAGTTTTTGTAACTTGTATTGTACTTAATTGGATAAGTAGAGTTGTTTAAACATTTGTTTAACAACAAGTTAAAGCTTGGAATGGTTTGTTCTTTCATTGGGGTATGTGTCTATGAGGCAGACTAGTTTCGTACAATTCCACTCCTGGACACTACCAATGAAATATCAGACCAAACCAAGCCTTCATACTTCTGATAACAATACGATGAATTAAACTGTGACGGATTGCTACAACTTCTTCAAATACCTATAGAATGATAGGTTTATTTTTAGTGAGTGTAAAACACGTGAATACACCAATTTTGATTTTGTATTGTACTGTTGTAGACGTTGTTGGGCTTCGTTTTGGCTTAATCGAGTTTTTGTTTGGTATATATACAAATCAGCCGTACAAAGGCAAGTTCATATATGCAAATATATATACCTGAACCATGATATATCTATTTATACCTTATACCATAGTTATTAATAACATATGAAATACAGTTACTGTTTGGCGTTACTCACTTCTGCTCAGTTCTAAGGCCCTATCTGCGCCCTCTATTAAGAAGTAAATATATCATAAAACTTTTTTTGTGAATAAATTATTGATAGTAAAATTAGCCTTTAAGTACAAACTTAATATTATACAACCTGTCGAGCGGTCGGAATTCCACAGTAAATAAAACACACACGCATGTCTATATATATATACACAGAGTGGTCACAAATAAATAGACACCACCTTTTCAGAAAAA
>NW_013665639.1:0-1153 GCF_000517525.1 Limulus polyphemus | reverse complement strand
AAATCAGTTAAATGACGAAAAATTAGGTGTCTATTTACTTGTGACCACTCAGTGTATATATAAGTGTTAGTCATGTTGATCGTGGCATCCAGACTAGTATTTGCTGCGACACACCATTGTCGCAGGCTTATCGTTTATTAAGTTAATCATTCTTGAAAGATGCGATTAATCTTTTATATAGATAGATAGATATGTATCAATTGTATTTAAGCTAGAGGTGAAAAACATTTAGTAGTTGGCAACATAGAAATATTTCCCCAACAAATAAAATGCAGAAATACGATTATTATAGATGAACAATAATAGCTAAAATACTGAAGTGAATTAAACAGACAGTCCAAGCTTAAACATACTTTTAGACAACTGGCCTTTAAATAAAATAAAAAACCTCACTTGAATTCCACAGATAATCAGATTTAATAAGTTTAAGATAGTCCAGTTAATACAGCCTTTGGAGAACAGTAAAATTTTGAAACCTGTACTATGATTCAAACATTTCAAAAAAAGAAAAACGAAAAAGAACTGTATACAGACTACATCTTTGGTCTCACTTCTTTATTTTCCGAGTGATTCGACAAAGGTTTAAGTCGTTTTCACGGGTTGTTGAATGATATGGTAAGACACCTATTCGTATTGTTACGACAGCGGGGGTCACGTGACGATAGTAACACCTCATATTCTTGAAGGTTCGTGAATGCTCGAGCGTTTACTAGATTTCGGTATTCTTTTATATATACGCCGCCAAGAACTGACGGCAACAATTTGTGTAATTGACAGTTAAGTCGAGCACGTGAGACGTTCGTTGTGAATTATAGCGTTTGTTATAGCGCGACTGTGAAAATTAAGTGTATTGCAAAGTTGTATTCAGAAAGAATAAACCAGTTTTAATTAAGAAAGGACTTGTGTCGCTAAAGTTTCATCGGAAAGAAATTATACGGAAAATTAACTAACGACCAGAGACGTAACAAATTGGTGTAAGAGAGTGGGACAAAAAAAATGGAAACGAGAAGCGACAAATCAAACTACAGCTTAGCAGATTAGATGGCAGCAATACAAGAACAGTAAAAGAAACAAGAAGAACGAGAAAATAAACAAGAAGAGAGATTACGACAGTGGCAACTAGAATAAGAAAGGAAAGAAGAAGTACAAATGG
>NW_013665638.1:1742658-1749578 GCF_000517525.1 Limulus polyphemus | reverse complement strand
TTCACCTCGTTGATTGTTGCAGGTTTTGTGCTATAATCCTTATCTTTGAGGTATCTCCATAACAAAAAAAAAAACAAAAAAAAAACGTTCCCTCACTTCCAGTAACACTTTAGGATAAATTTCCTTTTCTCAAAGCTTAGTCTTGCTTCTGCCATTACTTCAAATCAGTTGCACCTAGTAAAAAAAGAAAGTTTAAGTGAGTTATGGGACTTTAAAAGATTCTACACTTGTCTTCTTTAACTTGAATTATAAAACTTAGATATATCTTAATAAACATTGTATTTATAAGCATTTAAAGTATGTATACATTTTTTTGGGACACCCTGTATTCTTTACAAGGTTAACTAGAAAAGCTAAGCATTTATTTATTTATTTATATACATTTATAAAGTATTTTTACATATATGTTATTAAGGTGTAAGAAGCCTTTTTTACTTACATTATGAATATAGTGGTACATTTGTTAACCAAGTTTGACTTACTCCTCCTGTAACTTGGGAGTTTACAAAATATAAGATGTTGAAAGTGGAAAATCATTCCAGATGACCGTTTTAAGTAGTTTCAAAAAATAAAAACTGATATCCATCAATGTTCAAACAGAACCAAGTACCATCTGGTTTGAATATCACAAGTTTCAGTCTTCACTTCATTGTCTTGCTAATATAAACATTGATATAATTTTCAAGTCAAGCCATTTGGTCTTCAGCAAATTTACATAAATACTTACAAAGTAAAAATTATATTTATATATATCAACCAAATTTTGTGGGATGAGAGTTTGGAACAAGGGGCATGTTAATGGGGAAGGGGTTCACAACCTCTTCACCCCCATTATTGCTGTTATTGAGCATTTATTGTCTTTGATGTAAATTAACATTAACTACATTCGGTAGATGGTGCCACATCCTTACACAAAAAATATTTAATTTTTAATAACACAACATACACAAGCTATGAGTGGAGGGCACACAAATGTCTTGTATATCTCAGACAGTGTGCTAGCACTCTATGGATGAATGCAATAAAATAAAAATGTCCACCACTATTGCAATACTACCTAAACTCAGCTGAAGTTACTACTTCAATAGCCACAATAAGACTGATATGAAGAGCCATTTCTTGAGCTATACCCACTTCCTACTTTGACCCGTGACCTTTCAACTTAAGCCCATAACACATTTCTTTGGCCAATCATCGTGATTTTAATTATTAATTAAATGTCTTTAGAAATTGGAAAAATCTTTTAACTGTTTTAGTTACAAATTATTTTATCATGATTGAAAAAATATTGAGATGGCTTATGTGATACTATAGTTTGTGTTATTAAAATGTCTCTAAGGAAAATAATTTACTTTCAAAACTAAATGTAAACTATGGAATTCAACTGCAGTTTTACTATAGACCTGATAAGGTTGTTATTTCAGTGTGTTATCTTATTCTCAAAATTTTGACACAAACACATTCTTTCACTTTCCATAAGACATAGTCATTCTTATTTAGATTTTTTGAGTGCAAAAGTTTTGCCAGAAAATTTTAACAAACAATTAATTTGGCTAATGTAAGGGTAAATTTAAATCTTGAGAGCCACAAACTGTTATGATTATAGATTATTATTCTTTTGTGTGTGTGTGTATGTATGTATGGCTTGTACCTTTAGCTCATTATTTGGTATTTGAGTAAACATAAAGGTTTAGCCAATAAAAGAAATAGTTAAGTGTTATGGAAAGCTCCACATACATGTACATTGGACTGTTTGTTGTAGCACTGACAAAAATAATCAAAAAACTACATGTATCGAGTTCATTAATGGGGGAGGTAGTAAGAATTAAAAATTACTTCCATACAAATCAAAATACATTCCAAGCATTAGTATGCAGAACTAATATGCATAAACTCTACATGGAGAGTTGCATCTATAAACATGGTTTAATAATGTTTTTTTTGCAATTATATTTAGCTATCTCCTATATAAGATCTATTTAAGAACCTAATTGTTCAATACTTAAGTTGCAAAGTTTAAACTTATTGTTAATTTAACAACTTTTTATTAATGAATAATGAATCTATCACAGATGTGAATTTTGGTTCCACCGGGTATTTCATTGTTAAAATCATTTCAGAAATTATATATGCTTTGTATTATTTAGTATTTAAGTTACTATAACCCTTCCCAAACAAGAAAGCATGTGTATCTGTTACCTCCTTGTTCATATGTAATATACTTTTGACTTGGTAGTACCAATAATATTATATAATTTGAATGTAGCTTCTAAATAGTATAGGGGTCTTTTTTATTTATATAGTCACCAAAAAATTTGTTGTTATAAGTTTTACCTTTTACATCTCCACTTTCTAATTGTAATATTAGATAATGTTTGAAGTAGTAACTTTGATTTGTCTGACAAAAGTCTTATAAATTGTTTGTTAACTTTGAGAGGTGACCATATGAAATTGAAAATGCTTGCTTTTATTTTTGGTAATGCAAAGTTGCTTATACACTATATATTGCATAGTAGTTGAGATCTGTAACTTATTTGTTGTAAAAACACAACAACAATAAAAGTTAAATGTATTTAAACATTTATTAACAATATTAAATTTGTGAAGCATGGAGAATTAACTAATTCTTACGTTACCTACAGTACATATATGCATTTGAGCTTTCTTACATATTATTATGTATAGCATGTCCTAAGCTTTAAAGGCTACAGCAGTTTTGATCCTGTTGTATTAATGCACAGAAGTTAAGTTGCTAAACTCATAAAAGGGGTCAACTGAATATGAACAGGGTCAGCTCAAATTAACCTGAGATGCTATTTATATTAGCAAATTGAAATTTCCTTGTTTGCTTATATGGAAGGTAATAGCGAAACTCAAGTGTTGCCAACAACTGGTTCTTCTATGTTTATTTTGTTTTGTTTTTCTGCTTTATTACTCTTATTCTTTTGCTGAAAGTTAAATTGCAGACTTAGATAACTTAATTCTAATTGAGTAATTTAGAAAACTTCTAATAAAGAAAAAAGCAAACAAATCATATTGTACCAGAAATTCAGTTTAATTTATATATCCTTGACTTTTTTCATGTCCTTTGCTATTATAGAAATATTGAGTTTTTACCCAAATTTGACTTGGGCAAGTTTGTAAAAAAAAAAAAAAAAGTGTGACTGTTGGATACTTAAAAAATAGAATTACTTCTTCCTCTTTCTCTTAATAGTTGCCTTGTAGAAATTACAAACATTACAGTATTTTTAGAAATTTGTAAATGTATATGATGAGTAGTCTTGTATAATTTTGTTCCATCATATACATGCATTTATTTTTTAATTGCTAGTAACCTTGTCTACAAAAATGAGAAATTGATGGACAAAAGTATGAAGGGAATTTTCCGTTGAATTTCCTATCCATACTTTGAAAGATTATCTAAACGTTGTTCAATAATCCTTTCACATGTATCATTATTTAAAGTATAAAACACAAAGTGTGGTGTATCTACATATGATATTAGAACTTTAAACACTAAAGGAACCCTTTGTGGTCAGTGTTTGAAACTATCTATGAACCGTCTAGCTATCTTACTTTAAAAATATAAATGATTCTTGTTTTCAACATATGGATTGTTAACTTAAAATGTAAATTTATTAACAAAATACACATGTAAGCATTATTGTGATCAAGAATGTAATAAAATTCTAATGGCCTGAATAACCTTTGGGCAAGCTTTTTTTATTTTATGTTTTTACTACAAGGTTTATGCTGTTTCTGATAAGCAAAGAGTTTGTTTATTTATTTATTAGTTATCCTAGAAATTGAGGTTTGATTAGTAGTTTGTTTATAGGTCAAAGCGACAGACCAAGACAAAGGCCATAATGGTCAAGTGCGCTATACCATAGTACAGCAGCCAAATCAGAAGGGGACAAAATTCATTGTTGATGAAATCACTGGAGAAGTTCGTACTAACAAAGTAAGAAAATGTGTATGATTGAAAATTTAGTGTTGTTTGTAAAAGTGGTACAGTGGTTTTCAACACCTGATATACACATTTTAGATGAATGCTTTTGTTTTAATCCAAACTTTTAAGTAAAATTTAAAGTACAAAAATAAATGGTTTCCTTTCCCATTTTCTGGATGTGAGTAAGTCGTGACTGAAGAGTGATCACATTGATAGTTCATTATGAATCGGAACCACTAGAATATATGCTTTATGATAATTACAGCTTCCTTATTGTTTATTGCTTGCTAACTATATTTAAGAAGTTTGGTTAAACACATTTTCCATCTTGGTCATAGTTTTGACCTCATGCCATTTCACTTTCATATTTTTTGGTCCTCTCAAGGATGGTCAGCATAGTCAACACTCACAGACAACTTACACTTTTAAAGTAGCTGTATTGAGTTGGGATTGTAAAATGTAGGTAAACATATTTTGCAGACTATGTTGAGAAATTGATATTGGTGTATATTTGTCGGTTGTAATCTGATGAGATATACCCATATGAAATATAATTTTATTTTTTTCTGAATGCCCATATATGGTATTCACATTGTATTTTTAATAATTTCTTAAGTATACACTAGACACCACATGTCAAAAAATTTGCTATTTTTGTTGAAACTAATGCCATGAGAATATTCCTGAGATTGGAGTTATTCATTAGAGGGGACCTCACATTTTGGGTAAAGTAAGTGATGATTTTTTTTTATAATTTCACAAAATGCTATAAGTTACTTATAACCATGTTTTAAGGTGATACAGTAGACATCATGCTTGATCCTTAATTAATTTTTCACTCAATTACTTAAAGAATACTTATCAATTTTGTAACTTGCTTATAAACAGATACTTTCATCCAGCTTTCTGACTTTTATTCAGCATTATGGTTTCAAGGCATACTTATGCACATGTGTAAGAAAGATAATACAAAGTTCTATAGTAAGAACATATACAACCTGCATCCAGAATATACACGTTTTTGTAGTTGCTTAACATTTCATTTTTTTTTACCTTTCTGGAGTTTTTGTTGCACAAATAATACCGAAAATTAGGGTAAAATAAATGCAGAGTATGTTTTCTGTTATGTGTGTATGGTTGTTTCACTTTTCAATATAGAAAAACTCAAAGCTCTCATACTTATGTTTTAAAGTTGAGCTGTATATATAAAAAAAAACAGATAATGTAAATTTGAGTAGTTTTGGTCTTAACATACAACATGGTTTTGTATATGCAGACAATTTTTTGTGATCAGACATCAGTTTATTGACAAATCTTCATATTGAAGCAGTTCTATAAGCTTCTCCTTTTTATTCCTTATTTTTCAGGTGTTCGACAGAGAAGGTGATGATGGACGTTTTGTCAGTGTGACGGTCAAAGCTACGGACAGAGGAAATCCTCCGTTAGAAGGTGTTTGTTCATTCAAAGTCGAAATTACGGACATCAACGATAACCCTCCCCTTTTTGACAGACAAGAATATAGAGAGAATGTGAAACAAGACACAGCCATTGGCACTAACATCTTGAGAGTTTCTGCATCAGATGAAGATGCCGATAACAATGGAGCCATTGTCTATAACCTTACAGCCCCTTATGACCCTACAGACCTTGACTACTTTGCTATCAATCCAGAATCTGGTTGGATTAGCCTTAGGAAAGCTCTAGATGTAAGAATATTGTTCAGTTAATAGAGTAAAGGTGTAATTATTTTTTCTGCAACATCATTATCACATGTAAAGAAATATTGTGAATTTTTGTTTTCCTATTCTAGACATATTACACTTTGTGACATTTCTACATTTATTTTAATAAATACTAATCTTTACTAAATGCTGAGTATATGAAGAAAGGGTATGAAAATATTGAATATAGTAATTGTTTGATCTTATATAATTATGATGCTTAATATCGTATAGTAGCACAGCTGGCAAATTACTGTAAAATAATGTTTGAAACTATCAGTTTTTTTAATGTGAGGGTGAAGTTTTGAGGTATCTATTAGAATTTTAACCCACAGTTGCTTATGTTATCACATTTGATAGCATAGTTTTCTATAGAACATTCTTTTTTTTCTTTTTAAACACTTATAACCTCAGTTTCATTTAAAGCTTGTATCTACTCCTAACATAAAATGCAGGTTTAAAATTAAATCTGCATTTTAGATTGTGATCAGTTGATCATAAGGTTAACTGTAATGTATAATAATAATAATGAAAGTCTTCCGGATATATCCGGAAATCCGGATATTTCTAAAAAATCCTGAAACCTCTGGTTTTCTTCCAGAGAAACACATTTTTTTAATTATTTATTGGATTTTGGTGTTCCATGCCATAGATAAGCATTTATGCAATCGCGCGGTTTGTTTACATTCGGCGACAGGGCGCTGCCATTTTGTAGTCTCGCAATGCTTGCTGGCGTGTACGAGACCTTGTATGCTTATAATGCAAACTTCATGTCATGTGAACGAGCTTTTTATCTCAAAAACGTGCTTTAGAAAACTCGGTCATTCTTTTGTGTTCCTTTCTATTGAGCGAGACAATTGAAGAGCCTTATCTATTCAAAGGTGTTTACCGAAGCGATAATAGATCAAATGAACTAAGAACTCTCCGTAGTATCTTATGTGATTATGTTTCAGATTTTCACTGTGACATTTGATAGGGGGAATTTCGAGCAGGCAAGCGCCTATGGGGATATTCTGCCCAAATTTTCTTAAGGTCAGGACTTAAGTTATTTCACGGTTATATACACAGTGTGTGTGTGTGTGTGTGTGTGTGTATAGATATATATATATATATAATGAGAAATAAGCAAGTGGAGTTTTGGACCCTTAAATATTTACATAACAAGTGTTAGAGAATTCAAATTATACTTTAACAATGTTTTAATGATGAATTTATTCAATTTCATAATAGTGTGAACTGTTTAGTCTCAG
>NW_013665638.1:1727392-1742286 GCF_000517525.1 Limulus polyphemus | reverse complement strand
AATGGGGTAACTTGTTTAAGTGTATTTTAAGTACTAAGATGCATCAAAATGCAGGATTTTGGGTGCCGGACCTCCCATTACTTGGCCTCGAGTATTTTCAGGATTTTTAGGAAAGGGACACTTTCATTTCTGTGTATAATAACAATTACAAGAATGCATAGTTCAGTTGGATTTCTATTTAATTGGTTTTCAACACTTTTCCAGTTTAACAGTGGTATGAATACTAAGATCTAATACATATGTCTGTTCTAATGAAGTGAAATTAATCATTTACAGAGAGATCAGTACAATCTGAGAGCAATTGCTTTTGATAAAGGAATTCCCCAACATAGAGCCACTGTGGATGTAGCCATAGATGTAGTTAACAGAGATAATAACCCCCCTGTCTGGGATCAGCCTGTCTATGGTCCTATTACCATAAAAGAAAACATGGAAGTTGGACAGAAAGTTCTTTCAATCAAGGCTAGGTATGGTTACGAAGTTCTGGGACTCTAACAGAAAATTGCTGGCATTGAGTATAAGTTTTTAAATTTGATTGCTGAGCTTTGTTCAGAAGAGAGTTGTAGCTGCTATTTAAAAGACTTGCTTTTGTATTTTATCTGATTTTACTGTAAAAAAAAAAAAAAAAGTAGCAAAGGCCCTGTAAATGTTTAGTTGCATCCCATTTATATATATCTTCAGCTTTCATATCTATTATGCTGTTTTAAATAAGTAACTAATTACTTGATCTTGTATAATTTGTTTTTCTTATATATTGCTTTAAAACAGGCTAAACAACTTAATCTTTCATATCTATTATGCTGTTTTAAATAAGTAACTAATTACTTGATCTTGTATAATTTGTTTTTCTTATATATTGCTTTAAAGCGGGCTAAACAACTAATCCTTTAAACATTTTTTTAAGCCATTCATTTATCAAATATCAAATCAAAGTTAATGAAATAATTCACTAAGAAGTTTTACAAGTGCTTAAGTAGATTATAAAATACCTTATTTTCTAAGAGTTCTGTTTTGATTTTTCTCTATCAAAACATAAAGCTTATGATCATATTTTTGTTTTATTTAGATCTGGCATTCCTGACAACCCAACTGTCTTTTATACTTTAATGAAAGGAAGTACGGAGCAGACGAATAAAAAAGATACTTTCTATCTTAGTCAGAGATCAGATAATGACAACACGTTTGCAGACATCTATGTCAATTATCCTTTAGATTATGAAAAACTGCAGCAATACAATCTGACTGTTCGAGTAGAGGTGCGTAAAAAAACAACACTTCTTTGATTTTTAGACCTCAAATTTAATGTGTGTAAATTTGGTTCCTTTAAGTATTGTTAGCTTCCGTGTAGTTTCATTCACATCAAAATATATCAATTTGGAAAATCTCCTAAATTTGGTGTATGTGTGAAAGTACTATAAAATTAATTAATAAGAATTTGTTTTGACTGTTTTTAATCTGTTTCTGAAATTTGGGAGATGTTTATATCCATCCTTGTATCAATATAATCATGCGAGGTGACTGGTTTAGATTAAGTTTGTGAGTAGGAATTATGCACGTTAGTTCTACGTTGTTCTCATACCTAGCTGTGAAATAGTTTTGGCACCTGTTTTTCTTGTTTAATTAAAAGAACCCTCTGCAGAGTATTGTTTTCTTTTTTTTCTGTTCTTGCTGAAGAGAACATTTGCTATCAGTTCACTTCTGCATAAAATGCTTAAGCTGGTTCTTTATTCCTATCAGACATTTTTCATTTGAATCTGATTTGTAAGTACTACACATAAATAGCCTTTCGAATATAATTTGACTGTTGTGAGTTGATTTCACCTTTTAAATATGAAGTCTAATGAACAAGCCAACTGTTACATTTTATCAAATTTTGTATACACTGACAAAATGCATCTTTTCACTGCTTTGTGTAGTTTACTAACAATGCTTTTTTTTCTTCTTCTTCTCAGAATAATGGAATACAACAGCTGGCATCAGAATGCACTGTTTACATTATATTGGAAGATGTGAATGATGAAATTCCCCTCTTTATTGAGAGGGAGCAAGAAACGGTGTTGGAAGGTATGCCACCAGGTACTAAAGTGACTAAAGTTCAAGCTGTTGACAAGGATGGAACATACCCTCACAACAAGGTAACTTGCTATAATTTTAAGCTTTGTATTGCCATGACAAATAATAGGCTAAAAAAGGGGGGTAGCACAGGTGTGTGGGTAGTTAAAGAACTTGAATTTCAGAGAAGATGGCCAGAAAAGTTAATTAAAAATTGTGAAATACAAAATGAAAGCCTAGATAACTCAGATTAAATATGGTATTTTTCCCCCATGTTTAAATACATTACTTGTACTATACCATATGTACTAAAAACATTGTTAATACTGAAAGACCTAGATAACTCAGATTAAATATGGTATTTTCCCCATGTTTAAATACATTACTTGTACTATACCATATGTACTAAAAACATTGTTAATACTGAAAGACCTAGATAACTCAGATTAAATATGGTATTTTTCCCCATGTTTAAATACACTACTTGTACTGTACCATATGTACTAAAAACATTGTTAATACTGAAAGACCTAGATAACTCAGATTAAATATAGTATTTTTCCCCATGTTCAAATACACTACTTGTACTATACCATATGTACTAAAAACATTGTTAATGCTGAAAGACCTAGATACTTTTCTAGAAATTTAGGATTTTTTGGGTGAGATTTTCTATCATAACATGTAGATCTAAAAAACCAATTCAGATAATATATGCTATAGTTAAACTTAAATACACTTGCAGAAGTATTTGTGGTATACAGCATGAATGGATTGCTAAGTAAAATTAGAACAAAGCATACATTATGGTTGAAATTAAGTGTTATAAAAACAGTTAATTTGAAACTCATAGATTTTGATGTTAACATGTAGTTGTAATTTTTCATATAGGTGTACTATAGTATTGAAAATAAAGATGGAGGAGACCAGTTTTTCACAATAGACAGAGAATCGGGAGAGATCTACACAAAAATAGAATTTGATAGAGAAGAAAAACAGACATATGCAATTTTAGTGAGAGCAGAAGATGGTGCACCTTCTGATCGTCCACATAAGAAAGATGGTAGTCCTAATTCAGGTAAGAAAAGATTTCTTTATCAGATTGGATGTAGTTGGTTTTGTTTAGCTTGCTTTATGTGTTGAAGCAAGAGTAGGATATGTTATAGGAACTGTTACTGCAAGATGATAAATGTGTATAAAGAAATAAATATATGTGGGCATGTGTACACTTGTCTGTCTTTATGGGAGAATTCGGGTATTCAGGTCCCCATAACAATGATGAGCTTTTTTAATTATAAAAGACTTTCTTAAAATGTACAGAATTTTCACTTACTGTATCGCTTGTTGATTTAATGATTGAGACAAGTAATTATCATCTACCATTTAATGTTTGCCTCATTTCTGAAATTTAATTTAACCCTGAAGAAACAATTTGTGAACATTGTAAATTTTCCTGAAAATTGCATATCACTTAAACCTTAATATTATAAGGAATTGATTGGCTCTGTTATTGAGATTTCCATTTCAGAGCTGGTCAGCTGGGTTTGAATCTATGTGATGCCAGAAAATATTCCCCACACTTTAAACTGTGGGAGCATTATAAGATCGACAGTTGATCCCTTAGTATAGATAGTTTGTGTTAAGGTGTTGCTGACTGGCTGCTTTCCCACTTGTCAGTAGTTCAAAATCATATATGGTGGCAGTTAGCCTTAGTAGCTTAGCCATAAAAAAAAAAAGTACAAGTATTTAACATTGTAAAATATAGCATTTCACACAAGCACCTACTTTGTAGTAAATTTCAACAATTAGACCATTATAATATTTAAATTCAATCAAAAAATGCTCATTAATATGATTTGTTAAATATGTAATTAATTTTTTTTTATGTAGGTTTGAGTAAACTAGTTGTTTTTGGAAAAGAAGCTTAGCTTATAAAGACTAAAATTTATTAATTCATCAGTCAAGTTCTGTCATCCTCACAAGTAAAAGACTTGTTATAAAACTAGGGAGATTATACAATAACTTGTTTCAAAATTATTGGGGGGTGGGTGGTCATCAATGAGGTGTTAACACAATGGAATTACCTTTATCTTGATGTAATTTGAATTTAAGAATTGTTTTTAAATGTAACTTCTTTTTTACAATGACAGCATTTATATAAATGTTGTTATGGAGTTCTCTCTTGTGAATTCTCATTGGTAGAATAAAAATAACAGTTAATTAGAATGTATTTTTCAAACCAAGTAATCATAAAGACACGTACTAGAATTCCTTGTAGGTATAATTTTTGTTACCTCAATTGATTACTGCCAAATCTCGGGAACTAAAATATAATAGCATAATAGGAAAAATGTTTTCGCTATGCATATTTGCCTGAGATAGCAATACATTTTATTACCTAATTTGAAAATACAGTTTTGCGAGTTTTAGTACTTAATGTCATCATAAGTCTATGAAATGCGAGATCCCTGACCCAAAGGTATTTTGACTGATACTGTTTGAGTTGGATTATTTGCTAGAATAATTAATTGATGCTTTTGAAAACACCTACACTTTATTTTTAATCATTTGTGATGTATAACCTTTAAAGATATATGGAGTCTGAAGACAATCTTAGACAAGTTAAATGTATATGAACCTTTATTTTGAAAACATAAAAGTAAATCAGGGGATAGTGTCTTTGTTATCAATTATATTTTCATATTCTTTATATACCCCTATTTTTCTTTAAAAAAAAACATTGCATTTGGTCTTGTCAATGTATTAGAGGAAAAAGAAAAAATGGCTATTAATTAATAAAGTAATAATAATAAAAATTAATAAGTTAAAACTTTATAGCAAGAAGTAAGAGTACATGACACTAGTTGTGTGTGCCTAATAGATGCTTTTGTCAAGATCATTGTTTATGGTAATGTTAAATCTCTCTCTGGTATCAGGGAATACATAAAGATCCATATAACATTTATACAGGAATTATAAGTTGTGTTATTGGATTTAAAGGTAAGTATACTTATTTTAACTTTCTGTTGCGGAAGCCTAAAACATAAATTATATAGTTGCAAGTATAATAAAAAAAATTTAAGTTATCCCTAGTTTGGCAGATCACTGTAATTATGTTAGTCTGAGCCAAAGTAGGGATAAAATTTAAATATTAAGTAATTCTCAAATCAAATTATTTACCCAAAATAGTGCATCATCATCACTTATTTATTAAAAGGTGCTGCCCAAAAGGAATCAACTTTGGGCATGATGGTGGGTAAAACAAAATTGGTGGCCTAGCTAACTAACGAATGGACATTTGCTGTAAAATTCTTATAAATGCTACAAGTATACCTACCAGTTTGGCTGCCAATTATGATTTCATTCCTTTAAATTGTATGCTGAATCCTTTATTGGCCACTTTTTTTTTCCACACCAGAGATGTTTTTGATTAGATATCATCACTTTTTGTCAATACACACCAGTAAACCACTAGATAGTAACCCATATTAACTTTAGGATTGCAACCCTAGTACTTTACATAACCAACCAGATTCTTTAAAATATATGGTGGTAATTTTCCTCTCCAAAACAATGTTAATAGCTTTCTTTATAGCAACGCCATGGAATTTAGATTAACAGTTTCTTGTCATCAAACCAACGAATAGTGGGATTGACCATCACATTATAACTCCCCCACGGCTGAAAGGGCGAGAATGTTTGATGGGACGGGGATTCGAAACCGTGGCCCTCAGCCCTAACCACCTATAACAGTAAATATGGACAGTTTTTAGTTTTTCGTCATTCGGATTAAAGACGGCTGATTTAGAGCAGCAAAACTATAAGGTGAAAGTATGTGCAGATACACAAGCATTGGTTTGGCCAAGCAAACTAGATTGGCAGTTTCTAGCTCAAATTTTCAAAAGAATCATACAGGTGGATGGTTATTATTGATTATTCATTTCAACGTTTCAGTATATATTTACTAAATTTTATGAAATTACCCTAATTAAAGATATTAGCTTAAGCAATTAGCGTAAATAATGATGCTTGATACGGCTGTACCGATTGCATGGGGGAAAAGATTAGCCCAAGAGTTGGCGGTGGGTGGTGATGACTAGCTACCTTCCCTATAGTCTTTCACTGCTAAATTAGGGACGGCTAGTGCAGATAGCCTTCATGTAGCTTTGCACGAATTTCAAAACAAACCAAAATTTACTCTTGGGTGAAGCTGTAGTGAAAATGTTAGAATGATAGCTCAGTTTTTCGCTGAGGCGTACGTACAAATTTTCATCAGTTTGAGCTATTCTTATTGAATATCATTGCGCATGTGTCCTATATTTGCACCAAATGAGACTACCGATTGTAGGTTAAAAATATCTGTCGGTGTACCAAATTTAAAATAATCCATAAAAAATTAATTGTTTTTCTATCAAATAAAGTTTCCGTACTTTTGGTGCGAATAAAAAAAAAAAAAAGGAAGAAACTCAATCAAAATTGGAGATGTTATATCTCAGGTATATCTTTATGGATTACCTTGAAATTTATTATGTGAAGTAAGAGTTCAGTAGAGCACATCCACTAAAAATGTGTTAGTTTGAATAACCACAGTTCGAGATACAGAACGTGGAATATCGCTAAGCTATCACTCCTATAACCTGCAGCAGGTTGTTTTGGCCCCGAGACACACTACCGTATATCTTGATATTTTGGTATCTTATTCGGTACAAGAAAGTAATCATTGGGACCTCAGACAGAAGAGTTCTGTGAAAGAATTAGTGATAACGTAAGTTTTTTTTACGCTTGTCTGGAAATGTCGCATACCTACTGACTTGCATGAAAATTAATTGAAATAGTTAAATTTTGATTCACTCTATAAACACGTACATAGTGATTTAGGCGGCGTTATAAGTACAATAAGCTTTAGTTTTGCCTGGCCAATATTGTGAAATAGTCATTGTTAATATTAGGACCTTTTAAAGGTGGTTTTAAACGAGCTATTTTTTATGGCCGCCCTTTTGTGTCACCATGATCCCTATATACCACCGTACTTAATGATGTGCTTGATTAAAAAAAAGAAAATAAAAAAATATCTGAGGTATTAAATCTCATTATTAAAATGTTCCAAGATTGACATAAGATTTGATAGTACTTTTTACTATATCCCGGCTATTAACATCAGCACCATGAAAGTTTAAAAATATCATTTAACAAGTAAACGTGCCCATCTCCAGTGACGGGAAAAGTTTAAGTTAATCTAATTTATTTCATGGACACCTGAGCTGCCTGTACCACCCACCGCGAAAAGTAATTGTTGAGCATTTCAGTTATGCTAAGAGCCGCTCAACAATAACATACAATATATATACACACATATATTATTCATTATGTTACGTCATATTTTAAAATGTAAATGGTGGTGTGATTAATTTTTAACAATGTAGTGTAGAATATCCAGCTTGCGAAATAACATTTCTCATCAACATTATTCATGCCCGTTCTCCCGTCATTTCAATTTTTAAAATGGTGAATGTTGAGCTGAAACAGACGAACGCGCGGACAGACACCACGGTTCGCAATATATATATATATAAGATGTAATTGTAAACACAGTATTTTTCGTTATGAGAAATGTGACCACGCTGTGGTATTACACAGTTAATATTTACGCGGTTTTGAAAACGTTTTATCTATATGCGAAGCTGTGAGTATGAGGAT
Source organism: Limulus polyphemus (assembly GCF_000517525.1). Classification (NCBI taxonomy): domain Eukaryota; kingdom Metazoa; phylum Arthropoda; class Merostomata; order Xiphosura; family Limulidae; genus Limulus; species Limulus polyphemus. The sequence goes on along the minus strand of NW_013665638.1, from coordinate 1,734,537 downwards.
TTAAAAGTGTGTTAATTATATTACACTTCAACATCTTAGGTGCACGCTGAGAAGATAATGCAAATCAAATGTTTTCAATTGTGATGGGAAGTGCGTTTTACTTTTCTCTCTCCTCTTTCGTAGTACATAGTTTTTTTGTATTAAGTACCTACACATACTGAGATCAGACCTCTGATCTGCAGATGGTTTACCACAGCCGTTCTGTTACCAGCCTCTGCCTTTAATTAAACGACATTCCTGCTGGGCTGCAGCACTCGGACCTTCCCTGGAGTGAACAGAGACTTGAATTTTGCTGTTTGTGTAACCTATAACGTGCTGGGTAAAAGCATTTTATTGAAATGAATTTCCGAACCCGGTCTTGTTGTTGACCATTAGCAGAAGAGAGCATAGCATGAACATAGTTCGTTTGGAGGCTTTATGGAGTATTGTTGTATTCATATAATAAAACTGAAATATACGCGTGCAGCTGTAGGGTAAAAATCACAACGCTTTGTTAATTAGCCCACGTGAATTAAAACTACCATTAGAGAAGTCGCACTTTCCAAATTACGTATACTTGATGTCAACACTTAAGAATCGCGTATTTTGTAGATTTACTTAACCGTTAAGATATTGACATATGTACGCAGAATATGTTTGAGATACACTGGTTAAAGAAAAATAATTAAAAATGCATACGGTATTACTTCAGTGCAGTGGTGTAGGAAGGAGTTGGGAAGTGGGTGTGCTTGGCTAGACATGCAGATTTTACAATGAGAGATTGAAAGTATAAGGAAGTGTTAAAAGCAGCACAGTCTAGGGAGGTCTGGGGGCATGTCCCCCAGAAAATTAATATAATAATGTAATTTACAGTTGCTGTACAAGTCAAATGTGTAGAAGTGGTGTTGCTGTCGCACCCTCAGCATCCGATGCCTCTGCTTCAGTGTATTAACACCAACTTTCATTTGACATAAAATATAAAACAATAACCATTTCAAATGTAACCACTTTTGTAGCGTCAGTGTTTATTTTTCAGTTATTTTTTTCTTCAATAATAAGAAATTTTAACGCACTTTAACACGAACGATAAACGAATAGTTCTACATTTTAATACATTAGTATAAAAGTCATTTTCATTGTAGCGACAATAATTTTTATTAATTTATTTTAGATACTGAATATCATTTAGGTTTCTAATATGATTATAGCACTTGTTTAGTGTTTAATTAATCAAAACGTAAAGTACGGTTAGTTCATCAAGGCATGTATGTAAAACTTCAAACTCATTAATCTTGATAGATAGGCCAAATTGCACATGGGGGTTTGTTTTTCGGTAGTTTGAGAAATGTGATGATGGAAGTTAGTTTGTAAAAATGTATTTTGGTAAATATTCGATTTTGATAAAGCTCATAATTTACAGTCTCCAATTAATTGAAATAATGGCATCGTATTTGTTATTTTCTTCTGTTACTTATAGCAGTTTTATTATTAAGGCTTAATATTCATATTGACAGTATAATTGAACATTTTGAGTTATTTTATTATTTTTTTACACTTGAAGTCTCTGTTACTTGTACTTTCTTCTCTTAGTCATTATGCTGTATTGATCTGCACTGATCATTGTGATTTGGCAGATGTTGGTATGAACACTGACTGAAATAGGTATTTAGTTAGGCCCTATTGTGCTTATAGCTTGGCAGGAAATGACACATCCAAAGAATTCTTCACGTCTTCTAAATGTTGCCTGGCTGCGGAAGCAATGAAATACATGGTCAATTAAATCTAGCTGGCTGTGAAGAGTGATACATGTTCGGAGTGATGAAGATGCTTCAATATAAAAAATAAATAAATAAATAAAATCAAAAACGAGAATTCTTGCCGCCAGTCATCAGGAGGCACAGAAGCAAGAACCTTTCTGTCAAACTGAATTATGGTGGAAATCATGGTTGCTGTATATGTATTTTCTTTTTCGTAAGATAACTTTTCGAGAGTAGAACATAACGGGGCGCAAAACTAATTTGTCATTTAACCTTTTCTATTAAGGCTGCAGCCTGACTTCCCTTAGAGCGATGTCAGATCAGGATAGCTGCAGCCTTACTTCCCTTAGAGGGATGTCAGATCAGGATATTAGTTTGTACTTTGTCTCTTTTTGTAGGAAAATAACCAATTTTCTTTTGCTTAGTATGTCGCCTTTTCGTATTTTTAATAGCTGATGTAAGATCAGATACCTTTTGTTCTTTATTTTACATCTAGTAGATTTGGTATGATACTAAAAATGTATTGGTTTACGAGCATCCAAGAACTTTTACATACTTCCTACACTGTGAAGAATATCTTGCTATCTTAGATGTAATAAGAATTTATACATTCTAAAGTAACAGTATTAACACTGAAACACGAATAATTATTTGAATTGAAAACTCGCCGTTCAGTCTACAGAGATTTGTCTGTTAGTTAGCGCAAATTGGCTATCTGTGCTGAGCCCACCGCCATTATCAAAACTCACTTTTTAGCGTTATATGCCCTCGGACTTAACGTTGAGTCGCCGGGAACATCTACATGGAATGTTAAATGTGAATCTATTCATACTTAATGTAAGCTGACATATTCCCTAAGCTACGTGGCATCATTGGAAGGTCTCATCATTGTTGTCTGATCAAGACGCCCTCCTTTGGCTAAGCGGTAAGTGCGAGGGCTTAAAGGACTTATAAAGCTAAAAATCGGGTTTCGATACTCATTGTGAACATAACACAAATAGCCCATTGTGTAGCTTTGTGACTAACAACAACAACAACAAAAAAACTGACCAGGGTGAGTTATAGTTTAACTAGATAGACCCTAGGAAGAAAATTAAAGCATCATCCTACTTTATGGAATGCAGCGCCCTATGGAGCCGAGTATGTTTTTTTTTCCTCTTTAACGCTGGACCTGTGTCTGACACTATTTCCAAACTATAATGCGAAACGTGTCACCAAAGACAAGAAATATCCGAGCATTTTCCCCGCACGTTTAATTGTTTAATAGGTAAACTACAACGCATTGAGCTTATGATAATTGTGAAAATTACACTTGACTGTAAAAATACAGTTAACCATAATTCTAGTGTTTGCATTCTCTTGAACGACAGTTATAAACACTTAATATGCGTCGGAATTGCATTTTTTTAATCAATATATGATTACTGTCGTTTTACCTGTCTAAAATGAATAAACTTTGACGGGTTTGATTATTTGAAGCTTAAAAATCGTTACCAGTTCGCCTAAGACTTCAGAATAAACACAAACTGGCACAGCGCCAGATACCCGCTTGCATGAGCGAGTACGTGATTTAAGAGCTAATATATTCGGTTTGATAACTATGGAGATATAACCGATGCTTGTGGTATACAAGATGTATTATCCTGACTTGGCCTCACTTGCAATAGATAATTAGTGATATCTTATGAACTTAGTGTCATGTGCATCCCGATTTTCACGGGTACTGATTCCTGGTCATGACAGTTCACTCTTGTCGTTTAATAATTATTGGTGGGGTGAGGGAGGGGGGCATGTACTACCATACTCACATAACACGCTCTCACAGAATATTTAACCGTTATATTTCAATGTATTTCGCTTTTTGTGTCTAATAATACAGCTTTAACACGTATATTTTACATACTCTTAAAAATATGTAGTTAGTTTCTCTATTATTCATGAGTAAAATATAACGTACAGTAAGAAAAACTTAATTAAATTTCATTACATCGTAAATCCTAATGTAACACAATAGAAACAGAAATAATATTGTCTGCTGTGTTGTGATGCAGCCACCACCGTACATATTTTAAACTTTTGGTGTGACGAAATAGTAACAATGTTTAACACCAGGGCCATTAGACTGATGCTGCACTACAGTGATATTAGTAATGGCATTTTCGCAATACATATAAAGCCACATGAACTATCAACTTGTTCAGGCTGTCTGTTCCTATAAGCTATGTAGAGAGAGGTTTTTTTTATGATCTTACTTATATGTAAGATTTGCGATACAATGCTGTAAAGGCAACCTTTAACAGTCCTTCCACCAGTTTTGTACTCCCACATAATCTTTATTAACCCCTCCCCATATTTTGGCCTTAAACAGTCAAAATATTCCCTTTGAATCCCTATAATTGACAACTTTTTAATATAATCTCACCATTTCTTTAAGGCTGACACTATAATAATAATAATATTTTTTTTTAAGAGGCTTGTTATCTCTATCATAACATTTAAGCGGTTTTAAGCTTGCATTCTAGATGAAGGGGAATAAAGTCAGAAGCTGTTTGCTAGACACGAAGAAAGCTTTCGTTGGTTTGTCATTAAAGTTCAGTTGAGGCCCAAAAGAAGAATATACACGGTTACTTTGAACTATAGCCAGTTCCCAATGAAAGTGTAAACGCGCGAAAAAGATTTTTAAAGTTCTTTTCGATTTCGAAACTGCTTAATTTCGCGTTTCGAGTTAAAACTAGTTTGCCCTCCCAGTGGCACAGTGGTACGTCTTCTGACTTGTACCACTAGAAACCAGGTTTCGATACCCGTGGTGGGCAGAGCACGGATAGCCCTCTGTGTAGCTTTGCGCTCAATAACAAACAACAACAATAAAACTAGTTTGGTCAAAAAGCTTGTTTCAATTTTGAAAGTCACATGGAGATCTTGATTCTGATTCTGAAACGATTTGAAACTGTTTTTAAATACTGTTCTGGAAGTTGGCTAAACTAACAATATTTCAAACTAAATATGCACAACGTCACAATATGTCTTGAATAATGACATAGAAAGTATTGAAAATATTCTGTCGTACATTTATTGAACAGTTTTTTTTTATACCTTTTGAACTTCCCTAAAACAGGCTGATAATTTTGAATATTCATTATCTCATGATCAGTTCTAGCACTTCATATTTATGTCTTTAACTTGTTAACTTGCGATGATACATTTCATTACTACAGTCTACTATTTGTTATGAGTAAGAATAGGTTATAGCTGTTAAAATGTGCGAGGTTTCTGTTATTAAAAACTAGCTTGCCTTTCTTAAAAAGTGGAAGGTTTTTCAAATGAGACTAGTTTAGTATCATTGTATAGTATTATCAAGTTAGATACATTCGAATGTTATATATATGCCCGTTTGTTAACATTTCTACTGTGCCTCTGAGGATGAAAATAATAAAGTTGGTACATGAAAACGTATTAATAAATCAAAACATTATTAATTACAGTATCTCCTGTTTATGGGTTTTTCTTTATAAATAATATACCCGTAAGAGGCTTTTGGTGGACATTATTTTCTCTCTCTATTTAAATAATATAATGCATACAGCAGAATAGAAGACATAATGGAAAATAACATTCGGCTTCAGTGTATATTTATAACGGTTTTTTAAGAACTCGCACTGTCGATTGAAAAGCGCACTTTGAAAATTATTTATAAATAATGTTTGTTGGATTACAGGACACACAAGTTGTTTTTTAATCTGTTTAGGCAATCGTTTAGCATTTCCAGATCAAACTCTGTGGGAGAAATCAAATACATTTTCAATTTTTTTTTTGCATATTTGTGTTTTATTGGATTGGTAGTAAAGTTTGTAAGTACAATTTATGTTGATTTTACTGTATTTATCGAATCATTCAGACAACTTATAAATTCCTAAAACTTTAGTATGAATTCTCCTCATCACATTTTTAGTCTTAACCCTTGGGTATAATGTGACTTTTGATAACATGAACATTTGTAAATTCAATTTCTTTTCATTGTGTAACGTCGATGTCAGGTGTTTTGACTGCGCTCGAACTTAAAGTTGCTTCAAATTTTATATTTCAACAGTTGATGTGTGTGTGATATTATTATTGCTGTTAACAATAAGGCTTGCTAAGTAAGAAATTAAATTAAACGAAATAGCTTAAGAGTGTGTATTAAAAAAGTATAACCAAGTGTACAAGAATTCTCTTCATTAAATGAAACTGCTTTATCAACTATCCAAATAACAATAACGACGTAAAATTCATAGTAATACCGATAATACGTATTACAAAGAAAATTAATTACTCATAAGAATAATTAGTTTAAAAAATCAGTTGTTTTGTTTGGAAAAAACTTTTCAAAACAAGTATTAATCTATTACTTATATAGAGGGATGAGTATATAACATTAAAGTGATTTTGAATTTATAAATCAGAAGTCACGTGTAACCGCAGCCTATATAAAGTTGCGGTGGTTTGAAATGTATCGGAACTACATTTTGACATGGTTTGGCATCTTGTTGATTTCACACAAAATTGATCGCATTTGGGAAGAGGTGTATTAACAGCCATTTCCGACGCAAGATATTCATACATTCAGATCATAATAATGTGTTCTGATCGGGGATTTGGAATTTCTAAGATGGTATATCCCTTGTACTAAGTGCCATTTATATACAGAATAACATGTATCAATTTGAGGTCCCAAGACCATCCAGAAAGAGACCTGCAACAAGTCCTAGCACAGCTGTAATAAGCAAAGTGCGGCGTCTTTCTAAGAAGTGAGAATGCACGAACACAAAGATCAGTAGCAAAACTGTATGTAATATAACCACTATATGGATTGTGAAAAGTAGCATTGAAGAAGGATATGCTTTAGATGTGACAACCTTCCGACGTACCCTTTTACAGTAGAAACTACGCGTCAGGTAGAATATGGCCGGAGGTATCGAGATTGAATGTAACGATATGGTGGACCCAAATCGTTAATATAACGTGCCCAACATGTTCAGATAGAGAAAGAGTAACTTCGTAAAACCGATACACAGATAGTTTGGCTAAAGACTCCGTACGAAACGAGGCCGTAACACGTACTTTATTCCACTTGAACTAAGAATCAGGTAATTTATCTGTCATCTCTGAATCCGTTCTCTTGCATGAGCAGTATTTTATTAAACAAGAATCATCCTCTGTTTCGCTTACCTTTGTACGATGCTGTTCATAACTATTTCATGAGTTGTCGTTTCAAATAAATTTTTCTAATCGAAACAGCACAAATAGGGAAAAATAGGAGTTAATGTAATTTTACTTACCATAAGAAATGTATCGAAGTAAGAGGATTAATTAATTGTGCATGTATGTATACATACATACATATATATATATATATATATATATATATAATAT
>NW_013665638.1:1722038-1726392 GCF_000517525.1 Limulus polyphemus | reverse complement strand
GTATACATACATACATATATATATATATATATATATATATATAATATCACTATGAACATAGCAAGTTGATGTACTAGACCCAAAGTTTGTTGGGACATTTTATTATATAAATTGCTTTTTGAATCTACGCCTTGAACGTGTCCTGTGCCTTTTGTTTATTTTCGTGATGAATACATACGGGTAAGAAAGGGCAATGTGCACGGTAAATTGACTGAAGGCAGTGCTGTCAGTTTTATTTCAATCTTGGTTCCCGCTTGAATTCAACATATTTTACGGTGAGATTAAGAAATAAAACTTTTTCTGTGTATTGGATATTGTATATACTAAGTAATTCCAAACCTAACGAAGCACGATCTTTGAAGAGCCGTTACGGTTTTCCATCACAGTCGACTTTATTTACTCAATTTTATATATATTACCTTATTAGTTAGCTTTGCAAAGGTAGGTGTAGTGGCTATGGGTTGATGTGATCATAATATTGACAGCGCGGCTTACGACAAATGTTTTTTTTTTTCAATTAATGTACAGCACTTTTCACTGAAAAAACAAGTATTGGACTAACGGTAGAAGTAAGGACTAAAATCATAGCACAGTGCAAAAAATTGGGGTACTTTTTTATCTTACGTTATCTTATGAGTAAAATTTATCTGGAAATTGTAAAATATTTTACACTATTATTCTTTGCATTTTATGGTAGTCTACTTTTAAGGGTAAATCTTTAGAAAATACTTTAACATATAAATGATAATATTTTTACTCGTTATAGTGGTTTTTAAGGAAATTTCCCTTTTCTGTTCATTAATATAATTTCATTAAATTTAGTTTTGCTTATTATTTGCCAATAATGTTAATTATTGTTTTAAGGCATTGTAGCTTAAGAATTTGCAGGTTAATGTTTGTGAAATATACTGTGATTTTACATTGATGGAATGAGAATATATAAGAAATTCACCATTTAGATACACACAAGTTTTCACTTTAATAACCAGTGTACATACTTCTTATCCATGCCGGATATTGGGAAAGAATAAATATTTCTACTTCTGTGTGTTATTAAATTTTCACACACATACACATCATATTGAGCTAAATAATTATTAAACGTTACTGTCAATAATGGTGCAGAAAATACATTGTTTCATTACACCCATAAAAGTAGGAGCTGTGGGGAAAATGGTTTTTAAGCTCATCCTTTTAATCTCGTGCAATGTTGATACTAAACGGATTTGTGAAGATCCTATTTCAGTGATTACAAAAACTTAGAATAATGTTACCAAGTGCTATAAAACTTTATTACTGTTTTTTTTTATAATTTGTATGCCAGTTTGGTACAAGTCGCAAGTTAAAAGAAAAATAAAGATAGAAAAATCAAGATGACCTGTAGAAATAAAACATACGGAACAATTGGTAGAAAGGGAAAGAACAAAGACACGATGATTCCATGATATTGTAAGACGTTATTTAATAACTAATTATGTGTATAAGATTTCCAAGCAGAAGTATCTGACTTTGTATCCCCCCCCCCCCCCACACACACAAATGATGTAGTACAGATTACAATATAAATTTATGTGATTATTAATACCATACCAGAACAGTAGTTCTAATGGTTTTTTCAAAGTATTTCCCTACTTATGATAACCATGGGTATCTTTACCTAAATAATACCCATTGTTTCATGTTTTGTAAAGTGTTTGCAAAAACAACAGTGCATGCATGCCACAGCTTCTGTACTAAATAGAAAATATCATAGGTTCCGGAAGTTATTATTAAATTAGCCAATATACCTCTTTAATATCTGTGTTAAAACTTGTGTACTTGAAAATAATCTCACCAGTGTTCGAAATGTCGCACCTGTTTTAAACAAGAGGGAATCCTCAATTGCCGCGGCACTTGAAATTATTTTGGGCAGGATTAGAGTAAATTAATCTGAGACATTTTTTTCCCTTTTTATTAGCTATATTCTTGTGCGCCAGCAATAAATACCAAGCGTGGGGCGCGCGTATACTCGATTTAATTTTATTACTCATTAGGATCTCTACTAGCCTACCCTCAAACTGAAATTATTTTTCGCGGGATTAGTCAATTAATCTATGAGACTTTAGGCGTGGTCAAATACATCAGTCGAAAAGGTTTGACCTCCTGGGTCCAAAACCGTAATTAGACCTGAAATCGGTCAAGAGATAACGGAGGTATGAGCAAAAAGTTTGGGGTGGGGGCAAAAACTCGGAGACGTTCTATGAGCCGGTATGCCGCGGCTGAAAATATTCTTCCTTACTCTAAAAGCTGTAACTTGTAATAAAATAATGTACATCTTCACTAACATAAAAGACCCAAACAGAGCATCTGACAAGAGTAATGATCGTAGGGTATGTTCAGTTTAACTAAGCAGTCTTTATAGTAACTGTATTAAGCTTTGTTTTTACCAAGATTGTAAAAGATAATCCAGAATTTTTACAATGCTAGAAATCATTCTAACTCCTAGAAACTTAACGTACTAAAATTATTTATTTAATAACAATAAAGTAATCAAACTTTTAGTTTCGGTCAATTAATTTCTTTGACCAGTTGTTAAAATCTGTATATTTTCTGTGTCGATAAAAGGAAAGGAAAAACAAAAGTAACAATAGAAAGGGCACACACAATCTTAATCTAATTACTGGAATTGCTACCAAATCTAGAGATGAAGTGTAGCAATTACTGTAAGACTTGTTCCAAACCTTTTCACTTTACCCTACTTGTTGGATATTTCAAATGAAACTAAAACTGAAAAGGTAATTTTCTTTTTCTGTATTAGCAAAAGTTAAAAATGGGAATTGTAATATTCCATTTTCTGAAAATGAATAAAAATGTTTGTGTTGAGATATATATAGTATTTGATAAGCTTTCGTTTTTACAATATACATTGCGTTTTCTCACGGTTTCACATTCTCTTGTTTATGCCATTCACGGATTGTCCAATCAACGCAGGGGCTGTAATGTTAAATCCATCTATCACTGTTAAACGTCCTTTCTGACGAGTTTTGTTTGACGTGGGTACGCGGAAGCAGTAGAGCATTCTAAGTGTGTGTGTGTGTGGAGATTCTTTTGGCAACCTTCACTGCTCTCCTTACTGATCGTTATCGTGAAAACAATGTAGCAAATTAACCACCGCTTAGCGCTGTCGCGCAAACAAGGCAGTCTGAAAATCGTTACTCGGATTCATTACTTAAAGATTTTTGTGTGCGCGTGGGTCTGTGATAGGCCTTGTATATAATTATTTTGTTGATTTCCACATTTTAGTTCTGAAACATAGTAATAAAATCCTTCTCGCACGTTATATTTAAATAGCTGTTTGTTTTAGCAAATGCATGTTGTTGATTGAAAGCTACAAACTTTCAACGTTGTATTTGACGTATTTGAACTCTATTTTGTATTGTATTGTATATGTATTCCGGTTTTTATGTTATTTTCCCATTTCAATTGTAGTACTGATCAGATTAAAAGCAGAAGTGCTTTGCTCAGAAAATAATTTAAGATATTCTGAGTAGTGAATGGAGTTGAGTATCTTAATACAGAGTTGTGTGTCACCTTTTTAACACACTTTTAGAATTAGAATAATCATGGTAAAACATTCAACTTTCAATTGCTATGCTGTACGCCGCGAGAAACACTTCCATTAGGTGTTTGATTGCATTGGGACTCTGGTGGCTTCACATCTTTTAAATCCAGAGTTCTTCCGTGATAAAAGCCCATTAAACTTCTAAATTATTTACAGTTTTAAATTCAAGACAGACGTTTCTCCATTGTCTAGACCTGTGCTGTTCTATTATAAATGTTTAGGACGTGATGATTTTTTTTTAAAACTAGTGGAAGGCTTATTCCCTTTGGCGTGAAAGAGAGTGTATGTCGTATATGACTGTTCCCACCCCCACCCCCGTTTGGAAGCATTTTATTTTGTCGAAACATTAATTTTTCAATGCTAAAAATAAATCTGTGGAACATTTGAACAAAAATGATCGAAATGAGTGTCACGTTATACAGTTTTATACAAGTTGGAATTTTGTTTGATTTGTAATTAATGTAAACTATTTCCATTAGTGGAAACTTTGAAATCACTACGCAGAGAAGGACATTTGGTACAAATAGTGAAAAAGTTAACAGTTGTGGAACTGGGTATGGGGGGATAGTTCTTTTTAACGAGTTTTTCCAGACTTCCCGAAGTGCTTCTCGTTGAGTTATTGCATTGTTACTTTGAAATTGAAAAAAACAACAACAAAGTTTTGGTTATTGTTCATTCATCACTGAGTTGGTATTTAACTGGTAATTCATCTAATGTTAGGTCTTTAACGTGTAAGAGGGATAAATGTTCAGA
>NW_013665638.1:1719112-1721006 GCF_000517525.1 Limulus polyphemus | reverse complement strand
ACATGCCGAATGTGTGTCTCGTCGTGTATCATCATTATAAGGGATTAAAGTAAACTTTGCACATTATATTGGCTACACTAACGTGACGTTTAGACGGTTAATTTAACTATTATACGTGATATACGTTTTTTGGGTGGTGGTTATTGATAGTGTTCCAAAACGCGACATTAATTTCTTGTCGACCTAATATTATAGTTGTATAAAAGGACCTGTATCATTATTGCATTTGTTAGCTTATGATGTAATAATAATAATAACTTGTATGATTACATTTCGACTCTTCTTTCTTACTCTAAATAAATTGAATGAAATTAAGTAAAAGCCAGGAAAAGTCTCCAAAATATGTTAACTTGTCAATCATTGAAAACTTGTATTTTCTTTTAAGAATTTTTTTTTGTATGTGTAGGCTTAGTAAATATTATCAGAGCTGAAGTGTGTATTGTGGGAAAAGCGAAATTCGGTCTCGGAAGTGTTATAGATATCGACTTGTGTGGTCATAATCCAGAATTCATGCGTAAAATCTAGATGTACAGTTCACACAAATTCTGAAGTCGTTACATACATAATCAGTATTTGTGTTTATAAAGTGCCTTACAACTGTTCATTTACTGTGAAACGCTCGGCATATGGTATTCCGACGAACTCTAAAGTTAGGATGAAAATAGTGACAATATGCTGGATGATAGCACAGTTGCGTGTGTTCGAATATGCGAAGGTACAGATGAAAATTAAATATGGGTTGTAATGTTCAAACTGTCACGTGTATTGTTAAGTTTCATTGACTGTACTGTAGAATCGTGCATTAATTGGTTCCAGCAGTTCTTGCAAATAAACTAGATTACCATAATTACCACATGTTCATACTACATTATATATATTATTGTGAAAGTTAACGACTCTTTATATTTCGAAATTTCCAATATCGGTATTTACATTGATAGTATAGTATAGAACGGAAATTGTGCAAGAAGTACGGGAACAATTTTTCGTGGTTACGAGTCGGTAAAGTAGATATGTGTGTGTGAATTTGGGGCACTGTAGCTGAGTTTGATAATTGTACAACTTGGCTTAAAGATGAATTTAAGAAAACTTAAATCTCTTAAAGAAGCTTCCAAACATTCATGTTTAGTTTGTGGCGCCCTCTTAGAAGGTAAGGTAAATCATTCACAATCTTCCTAGACCCACTCGCCTGTGTTCAGAGTGCGCGTGGAACGGCGTGTATATTGATCTGCGTTTACACTGGATAACCTTCCACATTCTCTTCGGTACAGTCAACTGTTTGCAGGGCTGTCATCAAGCAACAGTAACACTGTACATAAGTTATACTTCGCTAATCGTTTGTTTTTTTTTTGTACTTGTTGATTAAAAAATTATTTTCCCACAAGTTTCCGCAGTTTTATGAATATGGATATTTATAGTTTACATGTTTTTAGGTGACGTTATTTCGCTGTTATGTAGCCATTTCAAGGGAAGGGGGTCTTTGAATGTGGCGAATCCGTTAGATCCAGGGAGTGTTTTTTTTTTTTTTAAATGTTTATGTGAGTGCAATGTGCTTTGAACAAAGGGTGAGCCGGTACTAAGAAGCGTTTTTGAGCGTTTGGGTTTGTCTGTGGAGGGTGCTAGTCTTAGTTGCGCCTACCAATGCTAGATGCTCTGAAAGTGCTCTTTGTGCTGACAGGAGCAAGCACGTATTTAGGTAAGTGTTACTTGAGAACTATATAGCATTCTTGACGAAATGACCTTTATACTAATAATGGTTAGAGACGGCTTGAATGGGTAACAAAGAAAAACTTTAATATAAGTTTGACATAACATCGGGTACCCGATGATGACAAAACCTTGTCGAAACGTTGTACATTTACTGTTATGTTAAACTTATATTAAAGTTTTTCTT
>NW_013665638.1:1692381-1718168 GCF_000517525.1 Limulus polyphemus | reverse complement strand
GTTTGTTTGTTTGTTTGTTTTTTGAATTTCGTGCAAAGCTACACGAGGGCTATCTGCGCTAGCCGTCCCTAATTTAGCAGTGTAAGACTAGAGGGAAGGCAGCTAGTCATCACCACCCACCGCCAACTCTTGGGCTACTCTTTTACCAACGAATAGTGGGATTGACCGTCACATTATAACGCCCCCACGGCTGAAAGGGCGAGCATCTTTGGTGGGATGCGGATTCGAACCCGCGACCCTCAGATTGTGAGTCGAGCGCCTTATTCACCTGGCCATGCCGGCCATTAGAGAAAAGGGAGTTTACAAAAATTTTCCTGAACCTATAATATATAGTATAATATTAAAATTTGAATAAACGAAGTATAAGCCTAGGCATAGTACAAGATAGGTATAGTCGAGTTTGCAGATTTTTGCCGTTGAAAAACAGTACAAGTCGCCGATACCGGCTATAATCTCAGATTTTAATAACATCATTATTATCATTTCATGTCAATGTTTCTATCGGATGGTTCGGTATTTCTTTTTCTTGCCTATTTCCTTGTAATTTTGGTTGTATACCAAATAAACATCGTAAGTTAGATATCGCAACTTACAGATTGTATTTTACATAGCAATTACTTATAAGGATTTTGTTCTTTTGAAGTGTATGGAGTGTCCGTCGTATGTCTTTGTTTGGTTACCTTTGCACAGGCTTAGGATACAATATAGTGCACAATGCAATAACGCAAAATTAACCTACACTGATCGCCTTTGTTCTTCATCATGTAGTTTGATATTTATATTTGCAATAAGTATATAAGAAAAACATAAACACACGATTAATAATGATTTCTGAATCAGAACATTTATATAATCTAAAAACTCATATTATAATAAATCAATCTATAATAACTCAGTGTAGTTTCATCCTTTTTGTCTCTCGCATACTTGCTTTAGTCTGGATGTTGAAAATTGAGGTGGGAATATTGTATGTTGTTGCTTTTCAGTCATTAACTTGTTTATATGTACATATACGTGTGTGTGTGTGTGTGCTCTTAAGGATCACATACAAATGCTCTTATAACATATACAGAAGGTTGAGTACGATATTTGTCCAATGTTACGTTAATTTTCCAATTCTCATTGCCGTGAGACAGAACTTGATATTTTTGACATAATTTGAACGATGTATTTATTTAATTTGATAAACTGAAATAAATACCATCATACATTAATTTTATTCAACGTTATTCTGCAGCTGCATATTGACAACATAGGGTGGAATGGGCAAAAGGATTGGATTTATAACACTATGGCTATATATGGCTGTAGTTCTACATGTCAACTCTGACAGAGGAGGATTGCACGACGGATATACTAGTTATAAGGGAAACTGGGATAGTGATCATATACCAGTTAAAAAAGTAAAAAACAACTACTCTGTCCCATATTCTGTACCTGTTCTACGCATTTCCAGTCCACGTCTCGTAAAGGTCTTCAAAACTCTCTCCATTGGTCACCCTACAGAGAAACCACATATAGTCAACAAGGTTCAGCGTGTCTCTTTTGGTATACCTGCTTTGAAATTCCTGCCTATTCGAGCGACCGTTCCAGTTCCCCAGATTGCACCCACTCCCATTCCAATTCGATTGGCAAAGCCTGTAATGGTCACTCAAACTAAAACTTATAACCTTCACAACAAAATCCCTGTCCCTGTGCCAGTCAAAATTACCGGCCCAGTCTTCATTCCCATTGTAAAGAAAATTCCAGTTCCAGTGCCTCATCCAGTCAAGAATACTGTGAATGTTGTGAGAGAGGTTCCAGTATTCAACAAAAAACTGTATCCTGTGTAGTAAGTAAATAATATTAATGTCTTGTTTCAAATAAAAATTATACATATCACTATGTGAGCTGAATACCCGTAGTTATATGATAAGATGTAGATGTATTTTATTTATTTGTTTATTCATTTATTATGCTTTGTACTGTCTAGTACTATTTCCTGTCTATTATTACTGCTTGAAATAAGACATATTGTTTAAGTTATGTAATTCTTCAATCTGAGGTATAAAATGGGTGTTTTTATGAAAGGATTCTAGATTCATTTTGTCCCCCGGTGAGTCAACGTTAAGTTTATGGACTTACAATACTAAAATTCGAGATACCATAGCTCGTGATAGCCAAAGCGCAAATAGGCCATTGTGTAGCTTTGCGATGAAACAACAAAAGAAGATTCGTTCCGGTGATAAACTACTCTTATTAATTTTAAACATTATACGATTTAATTTCGACTTTTGCGCGATTTCTAATGAGTTTAACAATAAATAATGCAGTTTTAATACAGTAAGATTAACTAAGTTTCTTCTAGATTAACTTAGTCATTAAATGGACAAATATCACATAATTCTAAAACTGTATAACGTGACCGATTTCATTTTTTCTCGAACTGCAGATAAACAATTCTCCTTTTTTTTCTGCTTTTTTCCGTGAGTAATTAAAATAATTTAAATATGAAAGTCAGTATTGTATATTTTCTTAGATTACTATTTGACATTACAAGTATTGTAATAAATGTTATTTAAATTTTATTATAATCAAGTGTTTACTATTTGTAGTATTGAAGACAAGCCATGGCATGAGTATGGCGGCAATAGTGCAAGCAGTGAACTTAGTGGTCATTTTTCAGCAAGTCCCAACTCTCATGGAAGCCACGTTGGAGAATACTTGAAAACTACTGGCGGAATGCGTGGATACCAAGGTAGAAACTACATTGCTAATGGGAAAGCTGACGGTTTTCAGCAGAGAAGCTATGTTGAACTAGGAGGAAAAAGCATCAGTTTAACCACAGGGTACAGTATACCTCAATCTGCTAATTTAGGTTAAAAATAGTATCTTATTTATAATGCTTTAAAAGAATTTTGTGTACAACTCTACTCACATTAATCTAAGTAATAGTATATAAGTCGTTTTCTGCTTTCTTTAATCAAAAGACAATGTTAATTTTGGAATAGGGACACGCTCCATAAAAATCTCTCATATTAACATCTTTATTGTATAGATTCACCAAGTCCAGTGACATTGAGCTTCACTTTCGAGCGGGTAAACCTGCATTCTCATGGATGAATTGATTCCTTATTCCCATTGACATAAACAAGGGCGAAAATTAATTTGGAAGTATATGTTGAAGTTATTTTAAAGAACTGTGATTGTCCACTTAAGAACACCAGCAACCGGTTGTGAGGAATGGCGTTTTATTTCTATAATTTCGACTAACTTATTATTCGCTGATTCTAAAAAAGTTTAATCAGAACGACAACCGTTTTGTGTTAAACATTCAGATTAATCTTGCTTATTGATATATAATTATATGTTTATTACAAGTTTATCATGACATAGACAAGAGTTTGTTAATTTATAAGGGTAATGAATAAAACTGAGTGGCGCTCTGTGAATATTCTAAGCGTCTTGTGCCTTTAAGAAGATAAAATATGACAAATAATTTTACTTTATAAAAGTGTTTTTTGAAATATACCCACTGAACTAAATATTGCTTCATTTATGAGCTCTTATAATGTATACCGAAAATAAAATGTTGAAAGAAAAGAGCCATTATTAAACTAATCAGAAACAAATTTCGAAATTCAAAGTTTTTATTATATACTTTCTGTGCACGTTTTGATTTGATTTTCTACTGCAATATACACATATGAACAATGTCCAATACCTTTTCAGATTATTTTGTGAAATATTTTATAATAAGGAATTAAATTCTCAGAAATCATGTCTTCCGGCTTATCAAACGAAGGGAGTGATAAGTGAGACAGAACAATTAATCAGTAATACATTTAGATTACCTTCACGTCTCGGTTTTTATTTCTTCATTACATTAACTTTGCATGAACACTTCTCATATAACCCTACAAAAATACAGCGGTTTTCATGAAAATAGTAATATACCATATGAGAATATTCAATATTCCCCGTGGTTAATAACAATCTGTGAGGAAGAAATTGCATCCTTGGCAAAAAATCAACTTACATTTGATATAACTAAAGTGCTAAATTAATTTTTCGTTCAAAGATGAACGCAAAGATTTTATTAGTGCACGTTCTATTGTTGGGTGTCAAATATTAGAATTATACTTAATTACACTATTCCTTGGAATTGATTTAGTTGCATTTATAACCTAAAATACTTTATATATTTGAATAACATATGACTATATTATAATAAAAAATTATTCATGATTATTCAAAGGACCAGCTGGTAAATTAATTGTGAATTTTACTTCATACTAAAATGTGTAATTTCAGTTTGGCTCAGACTGAGGACTTATAACGCTAAAATCAGGTTTCGATATCTATGATGGGCAGAACGCAGATAGCTCATTGTTTAAATGTGCGCTTGACAACAAACAAGAAAAGAAAGAATCCATGAATGACATAGAGACTTAATCTATTTTTACATTCGCCACTCCTTCTGCAGTAGTCTGTAGTTTCGCTGAAAGCATGGTTCATCAGCATGGGCACACGCAGGAAGGGGCAAGAAGAGACATTTGCCCGTCCACCCATACATTTCACAGAAAATTTCACGTATTGTGATGTAAACATAACATCGATCGTAGTTAAACTAAACATTTTAAGTTCTTTTTATTAAAACTGTAAATTTGTGTTTGCGTTTAAGCACACACATAACACACATTACTTTAGTTTGTTGACTTACACTGTAAAAGCTGATCCCCTACATACATGTTTTGCAATCCCCCGAAAATATATTTGTGGGCGCCCGTGTTCATCAGTACTGCTTGTGAGAGCGAACCAAAGAAGTAGGTAGGCCTCTTATGGTGATAGGATGCAAAAACTTGTTAGGGTTTGATGTAAGACCTTGTAAACAATTTAATTTAGAAAACTGTTTCTCATCTTAAAGTCTACGACCAGCAGATTACTTTTAATTTAAACTGAATATTGATACCTTGGTGAGTTTCATGGTTGATTTTCCTTACAAATATGAATCAAACTAAAACAACAACAGTAATGTGTCATTTCCAAACATTCTACGTGTTAAAAAGCATGCAAAAGCAACACTTACGCCTTCGTCACTATCAAATCTCAAATCTTTCTCTTATTATTTATTTCATTTTTTTATTTAACCTTTGAGTTAATTTTGAGACGGGTACTCCATCTAGTATGTAATAAAGTTTCTTTCGCTACCCATTCAAGCCGTCTCCAAAATTTAAAATTGAACAAAATTATTCTAGTGTTCATGCCTAGACGGAAGTTATGTAAATACATGATTAATGAAAGGTTATCTTAAGACATGAAAAGCTGCTTCCCTTATATGTAATTGTAAAAAAACGCCAATAAAACTGCAAAACACAAAATGTGAAACCGTAAATCTGTAAGGTATCTCCGCATGGACCCAACAAACCTTCATGCCAAATTTGGTGGAGATCAATCAACAGAGGGCGAAGTATTGGAAACAAAAAACAAAAAAAAACAACGAAAAACGCTCATAAAAACCGCAAAATACAAAAGTGAGAATTTGCATGTATCTCTTCATTGACCCAGTGAACCTCCATATCAAATTTAGTGAAGATCCATCCATGCCCTGCGAAGTAGTTACATGAACATTCAATAGACAGCACTAGTATAGTTATATAGATGTGCACGTTTGGACAAGCTTATGTTATCATCATCAGGTGCAGTACCTGACGATAACATAAGCTTGTCGAAACATTGTGCATTAATAATAAAGTTTCTTTCTCTACCCAGTCAGGCCGTCTTCAAACTTTATTTCCTAAAAAGTGTGTTAGGTTAATTAATAGTTTTAGTAATGTTTTATTATCATGTATCCTTAAACAGTAATTAACCAGGACTAAAATAAAAGTTCCAACAACAAAATATTATAACA
Source organism: Limulus polyphemus (assembly GCF_000517525.1). Lineage (NCBI taxonomy): Eukaryota > Metazoa > Arthropoda > Merostomata > Xiphosura > Limulidae > Limulus > Limulus polyphemus. The sequence goes on along the minus strand of NW_013665638.1, from coordinate 1,712,278 downwards.
CTTGAGAAAGGTTTAAAAAGAAACAAAACGTCACAACTTTTTACCAGAATAATGTATTATTTTCACGTGAAAGGTTGTGCTGGTGTCATTGTTTTTGTCTTCTTTGAAATCTCGTTTTAATATTTTGATGTTATAAGTGCAAGTTACTTCTTTTATATTTACCAACAACAACAGGTAATAACATATAATCATAAGAATAAGTAACGTTAGTTATCACAACTGTGCTGAAGTACGTAAGCCCTCACGCTGAACATCATTGTAATTTCTGTCAAGCCATCAACGTTATAAACAGACTAGGAAGGAGAACTAACTGCACTTGTGAACTAATAACACGTTGTCCTTTTGTTACGCAAAACAACGACCTTCCGGGTTCTATATTTGTATTAACCTCTAAAGTAGAACCGGTTTCTAGTTTATTCTTTTGTACAAAAAAATACGTTTTACACGATCAGTGTTTGTTCCTTGCCTTTTCGGAAAGTATGAAAATAAAGTAAAACAAATATAGGTAAAGTCGATTAATCATTTTTGTTTATTTTAGAATTTTCGCTCAAAACTAAACAACAGACTATTTGCCTAACTGTCTGTTATTTTGAACTGATAAACAAGAGGGAAAGCAGTTAGCCAAAAGTTCCCACTGCTACCTCTTGGGATACTTGTGTCTGAAAGAATGACACTTATTAAAACTGCGATATTTTTAAATTATATTTTCATTAAAATGGCTAATGTCACAGAAAATATATACCGCATTCAATTAAATATTGTATTTATATAGCACATAACTATTTGACCATTTCTGTCTAATACTCAAAGAAAATATTATACCATATCCTATGCGCTTTCGAAAGGTGAACGTTTCTTTATCAAGGGCAAACTGAAAATGACTAAATATAGTGAATTGTGAAAAAAGGTGGTGTGACTTCGTGGTAGACCACCATGATAACCCGGAAGTGTTTTTACTAGCTTGGATTATCGTAAGTACGACTCATTTCCGTGGTGCCATAAGTCAGGAGACGAGAATGTATCTTTATAGCCTTTCTAACATGGTTTGTTTTAGGTTTTGGGTGTGTTTTCTGCATTTTTGTTTCACCAGTACAAATTTTCTAGATTGAAATCGCTTCGTTGTAGGTAATATTCCATATAATGTGGGTGGGATGGTAGATTTTGTAGTGAACATATTGTTACGACAGTGGGGGTCACGTGACGAGTATTCTAGAAGATTCGCTGGTGTGTTGCGACAGCGTTGCGTTAACTGACGCTGGTAGCACGTGTTGAGAGTCTTAGAAGTTTCTAGAACAGGCAGTATTATCGTATATAAGTGCGCTAGACAGTGAGAAAGAGAGACGGAGTCGAAGCAGTAGTGGAGATAGAGACGAAGCAGAAGCGGAGAAGAAGCAGGCATAGAGAAAGAAAGACAGCGATTACGGTCGGCGGGAACCGAGGAAAGCAGACACAGAGATCGAAACTATAGTTGGCGGGGACGGACAATTAAGTCTAAGCGCGATAGGAAGTGAGTGAATTGTTGTGAACTATAGTGTGTGTAACTGTGAAAATTAAGTACATTACAAAGTTGTATTGAGGAAGAATAAACAAGTTTTATAAAGAAAGGACTTGTATCTTGTAAGAATTAACAAGCAAACATACAGAGACGTAACAATATTGTGGTTTGTTAATAGGTGTGCTGTATAATTAAACTGCCTTCGATGAGTAAAGGCCCAACCCTTCAAAAGTGCTCGGCTTATAGGGTTTTGTATTTTTGTCTTATTTTAAATTTTATAACCTTCGTATTGTTCTAATATCACGAATTAATACTTATGTGTCGTTTATTACAAGAGAAATCCTCTCCTAGACATAGGGCTTTTGCGCAGGCTGCAGAGTTGTTGACATTGTTTAGCCTACAATAAGTGTCTAATGTCCAGAACATCCAGACATGTGGATTGAACCTTGCCTATGATGTATGAGTTCTGTACAAAGGAAGCAAGGATTGCTAATGGTTGTCAATGTGAATTGAGACCTGGCAAGTCTGAGAAAACTTGGGGAAGAATCTACAGAGCAGCTCAGCTTTGGTCCAAACCGCTAGGTACTAGCCAAGAAGGAATGGGTGCAGTGCTGATGGTTGACATCCACTTATCAGAGATGTTTCCCTGGCAGATAAACAGTGGGTACCCATGGGAAAAGACTAGGAACCATTAGGCAGTGAACCTCTTCAAGTCAATAGGTATCCCACGATGTCTACCATGGTTTCTGATGGCACCCGAAGTCATGCACATCTCATCACCTTCTACCCTGTACTAGGGACCGATTACCTGTTTTATTGGAGACCCTGAGTACGAATATCTCCTTTTACCCACATCAATGGTAGCAGCTCAGATCATTGTGAGCTAGGGAAAACAGATTTCACCATTAATATTTAAGGGAATAACAAAAGAGGCCCTCAATCGTTTCCTAAAGTATTTCAGGAAGATAACTGCCTGGAATGGATGGACTCAGGAACAGACTATACAATGCTTTCCACACCATTGGACACATGGATGAGGAGCAACAGGAGGGCTCAGAGTCGGTAATCTATGAGCTGTGGTGGTGATTTGAACCAGCAAAGAATCAAGAGATCCATCGAACTAACTCCAAAGATTGAAAGAGGACTGGCACTGAGAGACTAGCCAGCTATGCAGATTATCTGCACCAATTAACTGGGATTGCCTATCCAGCAATGGTATTTCAAGATCAGGAGGACATTCTCTTAGTCATATTCAATGAGGATCTCCCCCACTGAAACCATCAGACAACGCCTGGGTAAGAGGGATATCCTCATCCTATCTGAAGCATTTTCCATTGCAACCTGGCATGAAGTAGTGACTTCGACCCAGTTGTTATATAGGAAAAGCCTGTAGAAACAGACGGACAGACCTAGTTAGTCACCTCCAATATGTCGGACTAGACCTGGATCGACTATTTATCCTTTCAAAGTTCATGTACATTATTTTGCCAAATTTATATTTTCATAAATAAGCATTAATAACTTATAAGCATTAACAAAGCTGAAAGACGGGCATTTTAATAACAATTACTTGATATCTAGGACACGTTTTGAAACAGAAATTTGAATTTTTGGCCAAATTATCATTTATAATACAATCAAAACCACCATGCAACATGGCCATTTACTACGCCATTACGAATGAAGTTGCGTAACAGTTGATCTGATAGTCAATGTTGATAGAGGTACGAATAGTAGACCTAATAAAACATATGCTAGTCCACACTGTGGAAAGAAATGGTAAATGAAACATCATCTGAAGTATTAATACTAATATAAATAGACAATATTTATCTCACTCGGTTTTATACATAAAACTTATTTATTACCTTCATATCATAATATATCTAACTTCTTCAAAAAGAGGCAACGAAGTTCCCTTTTGAATGAGGCCAAAGTATGATGTTAAATCCTTAAAGGCCTTCCCTTAGGATCAAGCTGCAAAACCAAAGTTAATGTATACAAAATACTAACTCAGTATATTATACATACATGCAGGGAAACTCATTAAATCACCTTTTTATCTTTCCGTAGCTTACAAATACCAGAATCACATACTTAAATTACTCCTGTACCACTTATAAACATAGCCAATCAACCTTTAAATGTAAGTGTACTTATGAAAGGAAGGAATATATCTCTATGGCAAATAGATTGTGAGAAAGAAAATAATCCCAGGTTTTCAGATGATATTTTATGACTGCCACAACTTCAGAAACAAGAAAATGATAACAAAAAAACATACAAATTGTTGAATTTTATAGTTCTCGACACTACCAACTTCAAACATGTTAGCTAAAAATAAGTTTAAAGTTGTTAAAAGCTTATTCATATCTGTTTTTGTTTCATCTATTGATAACTTCTCTCTGTGCAGGAGAAAATGTCATTATTTTCCACTAGCTGAATAAATATTCCAATTAGGGATATAGTTTTGATTTTTAAAATTAGTTCATCCAAAGCAAACGTTAATAAAACTTATATCAGAATAAAGTATTAAATCAGCATTTCAGTTATAATTTTATTTCGTAGGAAATCTGTGAGGATACATCACAAATAATTTTTCAAAATTTGGTATTTTCCCCAGACTTAAAATCCCTAGTTGTTCTGGTTTACCTTCTATGTTCCGTTTTTAAAACAAGGTACGTCAGATGGAGCAAGGAGAATAAATTGATTGAGTTAATATTGCAATTTTTGGTCAGACCAGGTTCCTAGTATTGAATTTCACAAATTAAGAAAATATGAATTAGTAATCATACTTATTACATATTTAAGGATATATTAAATTCAGGTAAGAGCAGAGATACAGAAACCTGACCAGTTGAGAGCAAAATCTCATAAATGATGCTGTAGCATATAATCGTAGCATCAGGCAATGGTTCAAGAAAATTTCCGAAAAAGAAAACACATATTATATATTCTGCTAAATGAAAGGTAAATTCTAGAAGTTCGTTCCCATGTTCTTTGCTGGTTTATAGATGACACACAAGATGCTATGAGACTTGCCGTTAGACAAAACATAAACATTATAAATGAGGGTTTCAGCAGCCAAGTAGAACTACATACAACAACATAATTGAATATGAAACTCAAACGTTACAGCTTTAAATAGTCATGGTAAATAAAATAAGCTAAATTTAAGTTCAAATGAAAATTCGAATTAAAATTAACAATAAAATCAAATAAGAATTCAAGTCATAATTACAATGATTTAAAGTAAGAAAAACTCAATATCTTGCAAAACGAAACATGCACAAAACGGAAAAAAATATAAAGTATGCTCAAACTAAATAAAAATACTAAATTAAGTAAGTGCAAAAAAAAAACCTTAAAATTAGTGGACGTAAGTGTAATACAGAATAATGAATAACTGAGGTGTACAGAACTAGTTGAACTAGAAAAAAATACATTAATTGAACAAGTTACAAGAACACAAACTGAGCTATATATTAATATAAAATTAAAGGTGACTTAAAATAGGGTGAACATCATAACTGAAACCCAGGCAAAGTTAAATGCAACACAGAAAGGAATGAGGCCTATGGTGAAATATATAAGTTACAACACAAGCAGAATCTAATAGCATACAGACGAAATAAAATAGAACATAAACCAACTATACAAACTGATTAAAAACATAGAATATATTCACAATGCGCACACAACTAAAAAAAAACATCGAGGTAAAAATAAAATAATACAAAATTTAAACATAATGTAAACTCATACGTCATGAGATTTGATTAAATAGAGGATATATTCAACCTATTAAACAAAATATGTATACTCCGACGGCGTCTAAACTAATAACTGTTATTTCTAAAAAACGCATATACACTTTGATATTCATTTATTTTGTTTCATTTTATTTAATATGCCCCCAGTAGCACAGCGTCATGTTTTCGGACTTATGTCACAATGAACCGGGTTTGGGTTTCGATGCCCGTGGTGGGCGGGACACAGATAGCCCTTTGTGTAGCTTTGCGCTTAACTACAAAACAATCAAACAATCATTTTATTTACACGTTAGAAGAGTTTAGCACCAGCCAATGTACAGAATATGGAGTTCAGTTGCATATGTTTGTCAGCATGCTGCCATAATTTAAAACCATTGGCCATAGACAAAGCAACTGACCAGCAGCTGCCACTTTTACTATTTAAGCGATTATCATTTTTGATTGTATATTATTATTATTATTACTTGACTCTTTTTCAAGTACCCAATGTTAATAAGATAGAATACAATATTATTGTATTGTTGTAGTTATGTTGTAGCCACATTGACGTTCAGTTATTATATTGGGACATTGTTGGAGTTTGGGTTTAGTTATTGGCAATGTTGGGCTAATGAATGCAACCTAGCATCGTATTTCCCATTGTTGGATCAACAACTATTGCCCAATATCTAATTTCCACTGTTGGTCCGATGATGTAACTACCACACATGAAATATACATATAAATGTTGCATGTTTTATTCAATCACGTATTTCATATCTTTTGTGGACTTTTTGATTTATCAAGTGCTTGTTAACAATTAATTGAGAAGACCACAAGAAATTTGACTTGTTTACATCACGACTTTTCGAATCTGCATAACTCATTCCACATGTTTTGACAGTTACATTTATTCTTCCTAAATAGCCACTTGAGAACACTCTACCAAATAATAGTTGGAGACGGCTCGAATGGATAATGAAGAAAAACTTTAATATAAGTTTAACATAACAGCAAATGTAAATTACTTGTACCTGATGATGACAAAACCTTGTCGAACGTTGTACATTTACTGTTATGTTAAACTTATATTAAAGTACGGCTTGAATGGGTAATGAAGAAACTCCAACCATTATTAGTCTCAAAGTGGGTTCCTCGTCATCGAATTTAACCTTTATACTGTGCTACATTTCTGTGGTCAATAACTTCCTGTGTTTGTTGGTTAACTTGTTTCATTATGTGTGGTCGTTAAGGTGCTCGACTCGCAATCTGCGTATCGCAGGATCAAAACCAGTTACAGAACGTGCTCGACCTTTCGGTCGTGGGGACGTTACAATGTGACGGTCGTTCTCTCTATTCTATCACTGCTAAATTAGAGATGGCTAGCGCGGATAACTTGTGCGAAATTCAACTAAATTGATAGGGGTTGGGGTTTGGACCTCCAACATAGTAAACTGAGATTGTTTCTAAAAATTTTGTATTGCTCTGTTACCTTGTTTAAAAATGTTATGTTGAATCAAAACTGGTGCAGAAAAAATTAAAGCATTAAACAACATTATAAAACGTTATCACCTATTATTGTTGACAAACAAAAAACGAACTTTACCATTCTGCATACAATAAAATCATTTTCCAGGAGTTGTCAAAAACGTAAAATTGTTAATAAATTCACTTTTGAATTATTCTCTTAAAAGTCAAGTTGTATTTTTCGTGTGTTTTTGTTTTGGTATATTTACAAAATTACGAAACATTTTGTCAACATTTTTACAGCCAATTATAGAAGTGTTTATTAGCAAATAAAACTTTTTTCATTGTACTTATTTGCTCGGAATATTTGTCGGTAGATTTACACGATGGTGACAGTGATAAATAGGATCTAGGTAGATAGAAGTATGAGTTTTAAAAGTTTAATAAAGCATTGTTAAATAGTAACTTTTGCAGTTGTGATCACCATAAAGCTTTTTTGTTGTTAATCAGAAAGTTACACAATGGGCTATCTGTGATGTGTTCACCACAGGTATCGAAATCCAGTATTTAGCGTTATAAATCCCCAGACTTGAAGCTATACATAGAGTACCACAAAGAGACTATTGTTAACTACTGTTAACATATATTTTTATAATGCCCGCTTCCCCCCTTCAGTGGCTCAGCTGCTGGAACTCAAGAAAACGTCCTTTCGTATAGCACTTAAGTAAAATGGCTGTTTCATCCAATCTTTAGTAATTATTGACATCAAAAACCATAAGTGTGGTGGTTGATTGTTTTTTTTATGTTTAATAACAATATAAGTAGTTTTATTTAAGAACGTTTCTATAATATATTGTAAGGCCTTTCAGTGAAACATTTAAAATGTATAAAAAAAAACCTTTATTTTCGTTTTTATCCCTTATTTCTTGTAATTTTGCTTAAAATATGCCAGGAAACATTTAAAAAAACCTATACATTTTAAGGTAATCCTATATTTTTTAACCAAAAATATTGATGCAGAATTTTCCATACTGTATTACCATAATTATCCAATACAGTTCGGTGGAAATATAATAACGATTTTGCTGCATATTTTAAGTGAGGAATAAATACATACCACGTTGTAAAGTTGCATGGTAAAATCTCTGTCACACACACACACACAGAGAATAATTGATTTTTTAATCAAACTTTTATTGATGGATATAGAAGTTCACAGTTATTATTAGTTACTAAAATTATTTACAATTAACTCTGTTTTTCTTAGTGTAACCACAATTCACTGTATATTTTTAGAAAAAGGAATGTCGGGAAAAAATTGCAGTTGGCCCACTGGGTAGCCTAGCTTATATATACTTTATATATCGTTCAAATTACTTGTTAAATATGACAAACATTTTATAACCTAACATAATGTTTTGTTATTTAAGTTTTATACCAGAACGGTTGTGTACTTTTATACCAAAATTTGTTGTTCTAATTTTTGTTGCAGTTATTTTTATCTTTTTGTGCAGTACGTCACTGAAGAATCAGCTTGTTATTAGCTGTACGTTTGCTATTGTATAAAGTGTGGAAATCAAGTTTATTTTTAAATACGTTTCCATTCTTTTTTCTTTTTTAATCTTCTTAGAATTTGTAGTTTTGAGAAAGGACTACTAGAGCGCTTAGTTAATAGCTAAATAGTCTGTAGAAGCGAATGACGTGTAAAACATTCAAACGTAGTGAGAATCCAGTGTTGTCTTTGTGAAGGTAAACGTGGATTTAAAAAAAAAAAGTTACATAATGTTTCTTATGTGATGAATATGATTTTTACTTAAGTGTATTATATGTGAATAACTTGTAATTTCGGAATACGTATATATATATTAATGTATTTATTTAGCTCTCATTTTGATTGTCTTGGTTAAATTTTACTTTTTTTTCAAACATCAGGGTCATGTTAATTATCAAATCAAAGTCATTGCAATTAGTAACATGTCATTAAGTGATTCAGTACTTGACAGAATTCATTTATCTCAACGTTATATTCATTTCAAACATGTTTCAAAATCGAAGAACCGTAAGTTTGCCAATAATATATGACAGCCTTCAGGAGTCAAGTGTTGTTTTAATGGTTTCATTTGTTGGGTTGGTTGTTTCGGATTAATAAGTCAAAAAGAAAATTCCTCTTAATAATGAAAGTGTTTGATTCTTCATCTTCCAGGTGTATAAGGTGGCGTAAGTAATGCTCACTAATAGGCCTAAGTCCAAAAACATCTTTCGTACGTACGGCAATTTCTCGATTCTTTGCTTTAATACAAACTCAATTTTCACAAAATTGAACTGAAAAATCAACAATATCACTGACTTGGTAAATAGATTAACTACTTTAAGAGTCGCAAATCATTAATTCTTATTTTATCTCGTATAGACAGTTTTCTGAGCTTTCATGGAAATTACAGACGTTAAGCCACGCTCTTTTCACGTGACGTCAAGAGCTCCTCTTAGCAAAAACAAAACAGTCCCTCGTAATTAAAAAAAAGGCTACAACAGAATAATAAATATAGTAAGTGAAATAGAATAAATATATAGTGGTATAGAAGTAAAAGTAATGCAACATCTAAGCTACTTGCACCATGTGTAACTGTATATACGTTATAACTAGTAATAATGTTTACCATTTAAAAAAAAAAAAAACTTGCCGAAAACTAAACACGCACACAAGTAAATTGGTTTATTTGTAAAGTCTTTGCTTGTCTAAAAGTCAGGGACATCAGATAAGTGTAAGTGTTATCATAATTTGAGTTGAAATATATGAATATTTTACCAATTATGTACCACAGTTTCTTAACGATTTTAGCATAAATATGCGTTACTCAGCAATTTATACATAATTGCATATTATGCTCTTGTGTCCGGATACCGAGATAATTGGTGCGTAGAAACAATTCATTTGCTTCACTTATTAACACCGTGAAATCTCAAGCTTCCACAGTCACTTCATCTTTGGCATTTTGCAGATACTTCAGTTGTGCTTGGATGAAATTGATGCGTAATCTTATGATGGTTCATGTCCACTCATGTTTATATTGAACACTTGTGACGGCGTAGCACACATTACCATTGCACCTTCGGAATTCTGCCAGATTACAAAACGATTCCATGCGGTAGAGTTAACCCAAATGCGCAATTTTATTGCATTTATATCTAATAATAATAATGATAGCGGTGTTCTTCAAATTTCAATTAACTTAAAATCATAAACAGTATTAAATTAAAACACTAGAATGATAACATTTAGACACTGATAAAGGATATTAGAGTTAGAAATTAACTTGTGTTGTCACATGACTGTTTAAGCATTAATTTTAAGATGATTGTTATTGTAGAAAAAGCTTTATCTCGAGCAATAAAAGTAGGCTTGCATTACCGTAGGAAAATATGAATCTACTTAGCATATTTATAGTCCTGGAAAAGGCAAGTTAGAAGTAACAAAAATTTGACCTCAACATTTATCATACACAAATTCAGCTTGAAAGTGCAGCGACAGAAGGTTTCCCTCCATATGAAAGTACGTGATTGTTGTTAAGAATTGATTGTTGAGTAGTGAAATAAATCATCTCTTTGGAAGGGTGTCTTTCAAAATTATTGTCAAATCATATTTCAAGAATTTCAGCCCTGGCTTTGAAGATGACTTCGTACTTATAGGAGTTACTGAACCACTTTTGTTTATGACAAATGTATCCCGCTCTGCGTCTTTTTACGTCAAGCTTAGTATGGAATTGATGTGCGTATTTTCACATAACATGGACAAAACATACCCATCACAAAGAAACTTTAGGTATATGAATGGTTTGTAAACTGTCCAGAATTTATATGAGCCTCTGTATGATTATCTGTAGCTAACTTTCTTGTTCGTTCGTATGATCATTTCCGAATTGGACAAAGTAGAAGCTAAAAAGTTAGAAATACACTCCATTGGATTCATGTTGAGATATCGAGCGTACCGCTATATATAGACAGTACTCTCCTTCATGACCCAAGTACCCTTTGACGCTCTTTTCGGCTATCTTTTTTACATTTAAATTAATTCTCTGTCATTTCTGAACATGGGGAAACAGCATGGTTCACGCCTGAGGCAGCGGCACTCAAACAAAAACTAAAAGCATATACAACAATGAATAGAGCATCTCGTTTTTCAAAAATTCCATAGTTGGAAGGTTCTGTATTCGTGATAACTTCCACAAGTGAAGATTTCTCGCTCATGTCTTGAAACTGAAGCTCACTGTTTCCAATACTACTCGTGTGTTTAATAGAACAATCAATATTGGATATTTGTAGCATTGAAAATCTGTGATGTCTAGAAAATTGAGCTATGAATATAATTGTAACCTAACAATAGAATAATGTGTTTCTTATTTGGGAAAGGTATCTGCATAAGTAAAACTCGCAAGTGTATTGGAGTTAGCGTTTATTTCCACAAGCCCCCCCGTCTGTAGAATAAAGTAAGATTATAAACAACCTACTACGTCCCACATACGAACTCGTCACCATTTGTGGAAAAGAATTTCCTGCGTACAAAATAGACTGCTGTGGGGAAGATCCTTTTCTCCCCCAGAAGTTGATATTCCATCTTTTGAACGTTAATGTACATCAATGATATAATGTAGTATTGAACGTATAGGAAATGCTACTACATAAAGAAAATAACGGTTAACTTAGTAATTCCGGCAACTTAGAACAGCACCCGAGACTCAACCTAATCTATTGGTTATTGGAATTTAAAAATAATGAAGTCGATGTAGGTATTATAATCAACACGTGTTAACGTTCTGGAAAGTATTACCAAAAGGAACCTGGATTTGGAGGTCAGAAAATAAAACTGTCTGTATGTAATCTGCATATAGATTTAACATAGGGACTGTCACTAATTGTTAGATACTGTAGTAACTGGTGTTAACTGGTAAAGTGTTTTGATGTATGATATGTTTAAGTATTATGGGCAGTGATATGTGAAAATACATAGATGCCATTAATAAGCCGTTTGGTTGTTCAAACTGCCAAATGTTTTTTTTTCTTTGTGTTTTTAATATATTGCCGTGTTTCAGTAAAATGTCATCAAATTATAGTTTAATAACAAATATGCGTACTTTTTTTACATTTCGGATAAGAAATTCCTGTTAAAACACAAATTCAACAATATTTCGTAGTAATACCATTTTAATGGTTGAAGCTTTGCAATTGTTACTTTTATTGTTTCTGGAAATATGCTTTAAAGGGTTATTTTTACAAAAATAGTTTTAATGGTGAAGTATTTTTTCCTCTTAAAACTTTTATCTTTGTGCGGGTGTTTACAGTTCGTCTAGAATAAAGTAATTATGTAACAATATTTGTTCTTAATATCACTAAACTAACTGGTGATATTAATTTTCCGCACCATTATGGTTTAATTAATGGAGTTGGTCCTCTTTTTCTTCTTCTTCTGCACATTCACACACACACACATACTTTTGTTAATTACCTCTTACTTACACTACTAAACTAGCCTATATAGATAAGTGTTACAGGCGGGTGTGTTTGAATATCCGAGGTCATTAGTGGTAGTGACATCTGGTGTTTTCGTAATGACTTTTGAGCTATTAGCAGGTTTCTGTGCGATAATCAGGTGGGTAGAAATTCTTGCGATTCTATGTGTACATTTTCACAGTTTTATGTTAAGCGTACGGGCTTGCTTATTTTTCTCTTTAAATAGAGCAGTTGGCAAACAGATGTAAGTAATGTCGAATGAAAAGGGTGTAAGTTGATCTAATTTCGTGTTAAGTTTTGACATTATGTCAGATGTGATCTTGAGGTTTTTTTGCTCGTCAAATTAGCTTTACAACGAGTTACTTCATCATTAGCTTAAACCGTAACATGAGGATCAAATTCATATCTTAATTTTTACCATGAGTTGGTTTTCAAAGATCTACCTTATCGTCAATACTGTTAAGTCTTGCGTGATCGGGGTGCTTTTTTTAACATTCTAGATGTTAATTTGTATTTTTCGTCCACGAGATTAAGCATTACGTATAAATACACTAATCATCATTTACTTAATGAATTGCCATTTTATAGCGAGTCAAAGAGTGACTTTCTTCCAACCATGGCCTACCCTTACCTCGAGATCGTGGTACAGCACAAGGTGTTGCATATGAACAATGAAAGATTTCTCTGTTTTAAGAAAATAATCTCTATGAACAATGATGTTTCGTTGTATTCCAGTTCTAACGCTTCTCTTGGATGTGGTGGATTATTCTTATATAAGTGCGAATCACCACGCGATGAACAGCAGCGGAAGATTAATGGCCATCTTGTCTATACTGTCTGACGCGCGTGACACCAAATTTCTTTTACTATAGCTTGCGGCTTTGTCGTCATCATACGCAACTGATAGGTACGCTGTAGTGGAAGGATGGACAAAATCCCCTTTTGCTGCTACCTACATTCTGAGATGAATAACCAGCTAGAGACAAATAATGTATGAGTGAATAGATAGACAGATCGAAAAAGAATAGTTGTGTAGGTTTGAGATACATACAGAGTGTATGTGTTTAATAATAAACACGGAAAACGTCGGTTGTACTAAATTTAAAAACTATTGATTTAGCAACTAACGATGTCTACAACAAGTGTGTGTAGAACAAATATGTCAACTATTGTTTAAAAATTGGTATCAGAATTATTAGAATGTATTCATGGAAAACATTACAAATAACATTTGCGCGCAAAAAAAGTATCCTTAGAATAGCAAATATGTGTTAAAGCCTCAAGCAGGACTGGTTGATTAATATATTCAATTTTTAGTCAATAAATAGTTGTATTATGTGATTTAGTTCAAATTGTGAATCTGTATCTAAGTCGCTTTACTTATGCTTGAACAATTTTAAAATACATTTTTGTATATTTTTAGGCAGTGTGTATGATGAAGTATTATTTTCTTCCTGATACGTCACCAAAATGGGTTAATTAAATTTTCAGTACTTGAATTAATATATTTCTTGACACTAGAGATTTAGATCATTGAGTAAAAGTAGTAAACAAACATATCCGTAACGGCATTTTGTGTGTGTATGTGTTTGCCATTAAAAGACCGAAATAGTGCTTTTAAGGTATGGGAATGTACTTCAGCAAGTTTTGTGAAACCAACCCTAAACTTTGTACGTCCATTGCCCTTGTGCATCACCAATTCGACTGAGAAACATTTTGTTGAAAATCTACACATTTTGTACCCACTAGCAACTTTTTTTACTCAATAGACTTTTGTATATGCAAGAAAATGTACTTTACAGGTCCGGGTGTGACCTATTGCCTAATGTGCTGAACGCGCTCCCATTCTGGCGAGTCGGTTTCGAATCCTTGCGATACCACTAAAATATTCTCTGCACTTTATGCTGTTGATGCGTTATAACAGTGGCATCAGTCTCTTAAACAGTACATCTAACAACTAATTTTGGCCTTTCTGACAGACAGATCTAAAACCTGGAGTTCGATTCCGCCAGTTTGACAGAGTACAGATAACTTGGATCTAAATACACAAAACAGACTTAAGTCGGCCTTAGGCCAACATAAGGTAGTAGATGGGTAAATACTTTTCATTGCTGAAAAGAAAACTAGCTAATTAGCGTCGGTATTGTTGTTGTATAATTATTAGTCTCGTGCATTAGTGATCGTTAAGCATTTTTTGTTTTCATCAATGAAATAAGTCTACTTAGCTGTTACCTGATACTGGTCTAAGACTGAAACTAGTTTGTTTTTTTTTCTCTCCCTTTGGGTATTAACCCAAATTAGACCAATGACTAGATATATAGTCATGCATCTTTAATGACGATTATCTTTTCCAAGATTTCATGTTTGCTGGAAACTTGCAATTTCAAATGAAGTTCAAAGGTTATTCTGTTGAAAAATATCAAAAAATATGTTTTAAAATATTTTTGAACCAGTACTGAAAGTTTTAAAATGCTAAGTCATCAAAAAATTGAAGGTTTTCAGTTGTTCTTAGATACCTAAAATATAGGATCTGGTACTTGTTTTGATCGTGTTTATACTTGACATTTATTTAGGACTCGTATTATATAGAAATATTGAGATTAAAGAAGTATAGTAATCATCCAGGCAGCTTTTTGATGAGCACCTACTGGAATGATAACTTGGTCGTTACATTATGTAGCAATGCTGTGGGAGTAGAATCTATTGGCCAAGCCAAGTGCTGGGTTCGATACCAGGGCCAAGTAGCTGTACCACAACTATCCGTGGTAAAGTACTACAATGGTGGAATGGGATAAGTTGATCTGATAGATCGCACCCTACCAGAATTACGGCCTCACTTTAAACATTGGTTTCGCAGATTTCAAGCTGCACAAGTGTTAGTCGGAAAGATTTCCAGAAAACGCTTGATCAAATCATGGTAAAGCAGTCACCTTCAAGACTTGGTACGTCTTCTGAAGTCGCTACCGAAGTTTGAACAGATAACAGTGGTCACTATCCAGTTCAAGGACCTGTCAGATGATGTGCGTGCTGTAACAAAAATGTTGCGTGCAGTGTATTAAGTGCGAGCAGTCTCTCCATATCAACATTTGCTTCCAGATTTTTCATGAAAAGTACAGACTTGTATAACCTGAAGGACGAAAATGAGAACAGGTTGAAAACATTGATCAGTAGGATTTATTAATCTCATAAATATATTTTCAAGATATAGTAATTCCTTTCAATATAACACGAATTTGACCAATGACGACATATGTAGTCATTTCTAGAAACCAATTTGGAACAGCTAATCAGACCACAAAACACGAAAATACGCCAAATTTAAAGGTATTTGGACTTGCAGAACATGGTTTTTAATGGGTTAAGGTATTTTCTTTATATGTTTTGTCTGAAATGTTACCCTCAGAGGAGCACTAAGATGTTTCAGTAATATGTTAGCTATTCAGTTAAAAGTATATTTTAGTCGCATAATAGACGGAGAGTACTGTTGACTGGTTGCTTCCGTCTTTTTCTAACCAGCAGTTCTCAATTAGGGATGGTTTTACCTGAGCCTTAGGGGTTTCTAACCTAGTCTTTCCTTCCACGTTTCTCGTTAAATGCTGTTCAGGTTTAAAATACCACTATAAAATTTGTTTCGTAAAGAGATTGATATATTTTATAAACATATATTTATAAAATGTGTATATCGGTTAGAAGTTAGATTTGAGATAATAGGTATAAAACTTGTTCATGGAGCAGTATTTTTGGTGGTTCAGCGCCAGTATTAAAGCTTCCTTTCTTTACATTTATAAAGTTTTAATATTTATTACTATATGTAAAAATGAGCATTGGATGTTCGATACCCACAGATTCTGTTACGTTATACAAATTTGTTCAGTGCTTAAATTACAGCCCCTCCCCCTATCGCTCAGTGTTAAGTCTGAAGGCTTATAACGCTAAAACCAAGGTTTCGATACCCGTGATGGACACAACACAGATAACCCATTGTGTAGCTTTGTGCTTAACAAAAAACAAACTTAAATGCTTACCAAACAGTTTAGGCTTAATTAAGCAGAATAACTTGGCAAGCAATACATCGGAAGAAACTGTTTCTTGGTACGATTTTCTACGTGTTTTTGATCCATTCTTTTTGGCTTTCAAAGATGTAAAACACCACAAGGTTTTGGATTCTACGCGTGTAATAAATGATGTTGGTGATCAATTTTTTAAACTTGCTGCGTGATTAATCTTTCTGAAGAAAAAAAAAACAGCGTAAACCTGTTTTTATCGTGTAACTCGGTTCTGATGAGTATTTAAAAAATGTACCAAAGAAGCACAGCATTGTGTCATTGTTTCCGACCACTACGTTTCACATTTTTATAATTTTCATTTGACACTAGTAATTAGTTGCCCTTCTGGACGTCGAAGACTGGCCATAAAATTTGACTATGGAACGTTCAACAGGAATTAATTTCATGATTCAGTCTTTGAATGTGGGGGTTTAGCACTGAAAACTAATCATGTGTCTCGATCTTGAGAGTCATGTGGTTTTGGAGAGAGGAAGGAAGTCACAGAAAGAAAAGATGTACGATCGGTGGACAGTGTTTTTATGAAGCTATACAATGACAGACAGCGGGTTATAGGTTATGAAGGCGACAGTAATGTGCTGCTTAGAAGCATCATATATAAACTATAGTCGTTATCACCCATCGCCGTAACGGCCTCCTTGCTCCTGGGGTCTTCAACGGAACTGAGAAAATAGAGTTTGCTTTATCACATCGTTGCACCTGACTTGGCATATCATTCGTTTTTGTTTGTTTTTTAAGATACATAATCGCTGGAGTTGCAGCTGCCCACTGTCTTGTTCAGCTCATGGGAGCTCGAGCTCTTGTACATGGACATATATATTTTTGGCTGAATTTATAGGGTTTTTTATGTTTGATTCGACACTATCGCATTGAGATAGATGATAAAACAGTTGTGTAGGTTGAAAAGGAATGAGTATGCTGTTTAAAATAAATAAGAAAAAAGAACGCATTTCCCTTTAATCTCAGTTTTGCCAAGGCTTTGAATGTAATTTTTGCGCCCCCAAAAAAGTTGGTTTAGGAGGACTGATCTAGTCTTATTTTATTTAATGTAATCCAATAAGAAGTATATTAACATTGGATCATTTTTCTTTATCTTAAAACATTACTTTTGATTTGTTGAGCTTCACACACACAGTAATGCCATATAAGCCTTGACTTTCCTGTTAGAGCATTACTTAAAGTAAGTTCTGCAGAACGTATGCTAACTTTCAGATCCCTAGCCTACCGTTTTAAGAATTGGTTCTTTTTTTACGCTGTAAAAGGGAAGTTTTTATTGTCCCACTGTGATAAAATCATTCGTTATAACAAAAACTGATGAAAAAATATTGTTTTATAAACAAAAAAGCATCGCTAAAATCTTGAATAATAATGATAAAAAAAAACATACCCCTTTTGGATCTTTAGGAAGTATATAAATTTTTGGGTTTTGCGCTCTAATGTTGATTGTAAACAGGTTTGTTCTTGTGATAAGTCCTGGATGACATGAATATGTTTAAATGTATGGTGAGCGTTTTCAGTAGATGCATTTCTGTTTCGGAATCTGAGTCATGCAAAAAATGTCTTAGAATGAGCTGTAGATTATCTAGATTTTCTCTTAATCTAGTTATTTTAATTCGTTGTTTTCCAGTGATTTAGCTTCATTTTTGAAATTTGGGGGTCTAAAAAACACTTAAATGTGTAGTAATTTATTATACCAAACGGTTGTCATGACGTCTTTGAATACAAACTTCATTGTAAATTTCGTAAAGAAAGTTGGGAGCTATGTTGAATGTAATCTAAACAGACAATTCATAATATACTTAATTTTCACAAATTATTAAAAATGGACAGTAAATCCATGAATGTATTTGTATTTCATACCACGATTGATCAACAGCTGAATCTCTGAATTAAGGAGTGTGAATAACATTTTTATAACAATGGTTTTCACCTTATCATAGGTATGATATCAGAAATTTCGAATATTCTTGTATTGTTTTGCAAAATCGTGTAATAAATATGACTTGTGTAATTTCTACACTTCCGTATATATATGGAATCTTCTTCACGAACTTATCTGTTCAACTATCAGCTTTTCTTGAAGAAACGAATTAGCTTAAGTCTTAAGAGACTATTGAAGTGTTATTTGTATTCATTATTATTATTATGGGAATTGTTTATGGAAATCATGCATTTGCACTTTGATTCATTCACAAGTCTTGAGGTTCTAACTGTAATAAAATTTTTATTATTAAAAAATAAAGGCATGCTTGTTAACACAATGGCGCTAAACATACCAGCTATTCACGTATACACATCTTAACCCGTTTCAATTGAGTAAGCTGTTTTCGTAGTCTTGGATTACGATTTTTACTATGAGGTGACTGATAGTCCTTCTTGAGAAGGATATTAAATTCGTACTTTTACAGGTGAGAGCTATATTTCGCGATCGACTGGTCATGTTCATGTATTTTTCTGCATATTGTTTCTTTTATATATCGCAGGCATTCTGTTATGTTTCAACATCTCTTGTATTTGGTAAAATACCAAAACTGAAATGCGCCTGTATCATCTCTCTCTCACACAACAATCACCGCGTTAGGGGTACATGATACATTGGTAGCAACAGGTTCAGCGGTTCGCCAGTTATAAACGGCCACTACCGGAGACTTTTATCAAATAATTGTTTAAACTAGATTGAAGTAAGGAAAACGTGTTTAAACATTGGACCTCCTTCTGTAGGTACCAATTCATATTAGAAGTGTATTGAAAGAATTGCTAATCACGTTAACCCTAAAATAACCGATATAGCATGGCTGATTTCACGATTTTGTTGCTTACAGGGTACGTTACAACATACGAATCACCTAAAAAGATAAGAAAAATACTATTACTAATTACTGTTGGTGATCTTTAGGTATCTTATATGATTTCACCTAACTTTTTTTCATCAATTCTTTACACTGCAGGAATGTTGTCGGAGACAGAAGAAACAAATCAGTGTGAAGGTTGAGTGAATCCTATAAAAGTTAAATTTGGGAAAGCTTCTATGGAGTAAATATAATAAAGGAATTCCTTACTCTTGAAAATATAGTTTTAAACGTTAAAAATTTGTTAACTGTGATCGCGTCGGGTATCTGCATGCATCAAGTTTTGTTTTATACTGAGATTTGCGTGCGTGATTTATTTCAAAACTCACTCATTCGGCATGCATTGTATTTATGTATTATTTATAAGAAAGAGTTGTAATAAGTGTGTGTGTGTGATTGGGGGGGGGTCCCTATCGTCTAATTATATCACAAACCACTAAGTATGTAAAACTATTGGCTTTAAGGCCTAATAAGACATTTATAAGCCCAGATATCCCTTCATATAGATACAAATTCAAACGCATGTACACGGGTGCGTACAGCTAACACCAAACTAAGTTAATTAATCAAATTCGTTATCCTTTGACTTCATTATTCAAGAAACTGAATTTTGCAAACTCGTTAATAACGTATAGTTGATTGCATGGATGCACTAAAATTTCTTAAGATTGTTAGAAGACAAAATACCAATATACTACACAGGCCTGCGAATTTAAACTTCATAAAAGTTGTTTTGGTTTTAATAACGGATTTTCCATAATTCAG
>NW_013665638.1:1677209-1691483 GCF_000517525.1 Limulus polyphemus | reverse complement strand
ATGATGTTCTTAGTCCGAAGTCTGGATCCCAAAATCTCTGAAGAATCCTTTGGAAGGCCCAAATCTCTCACCAAAAGTTGTGGTTCACCAGACGTTTCAGGTTGAAAACAATCCCTACCATCATTTCTACTGACATCAGATGAAACTGTATCAAGAAACTGGTGGAGTAGGTACAGGTACATTGGTCCATGAGCAACAGGTCTTGTGGCAGATTGAAGGTTTGGATATTAAAAAAAAAACATTTTTATTTCGATTGTTGTAGCCTTGCACGTTACATGAGGAAACATAGCGGTCATACATATCCTTGGTTTCTAGGCTCACGCCAGACCATTGGAATTCCAGAAGGTAAAGACTTTTTCTTACCTTTTGTACATTGTTCCAACTCTTCTACACAAACGGTACAATGTTTGTGCAGAGCCTATGGTTTGTCATGGTCCCCAAGCTTCATTCCAAAATACTCGTAATACGCTTTTTTTTCCTTTTTTTTTTACAAATTCTGTAATGTTTTGCCATTGTTTCTTTACAAAAAATATAACAGAATATGTTTGGGTCATTTACACAACCTCTTGTTGCCATAGCAACGAAGAAATAATATTGAAAAGAAAAGATACTGTCAAAGTGCATGCACAAACAAATACTATCCAGGAATGAATGACACGGGTCATGCGGCCTGTTAATCGTTTACATACTAACGGTGTGTTTCTCGTGGGTTCGAGAACGATCGATAAGACTCATGTCGCGATTAGTCTAGACTCTAGAGAAATCTATAGCCAGTGGTTGTCAACATTTTAAGCATAACAAAATTTGACCGGATTTCAATGAAAATTATTCACTTTATGTAAAAGTACATATGACGTTTTGTGAAAAATCATTTTTCAGTGTATTCGCTAGATAGTCAACAAGTGAAAGAGTAGGTTAAAATTACCCCTTTGAACTTTTTTTCCACGAAAGAAAAAGAACTTACGCGGAATATTATATGGACTCATTGCTTTCAAACACAGCTAATAAAACTCGGATTGGTTGATCATTTTCTATGTTTCTAAATTGGCCTTTGACTACTTGAAGTTACAGTTTTCTCAAGATACACAGTCATCCTTCAGGCACTCTTAGGACCTCCTGCGATACACCGTTATTTGAGTAAATTTTGGAAAAGAAAAAAGTCTGCGCCAACAGCGGACGCGTAGCTTTACGCCCGACGACTCCGCTGGAGATAATAGAGAGAAACAAATATCACGAGCCAAATGTCATTGTTCATTACGGCATCAATTTATTCTGTACAAAGATTCATCCCCGAGAACTTTGTAATACTATGTTATGACCGCTTTCCGTGTATCCTGTTTTTTGTTTTTTCCACAGGAGGCTTTATAATCAAAGTACAACAGCAACTCGTTTTCCACACAGAACCAACTGAAAAATTATACAGAAAAAAAAACATGGAAATTACATAAAAAATGCATGTACAAAAAAGCAATTAATAAAAACTACAGGAAATGGTTTATAAAATAAGGGGCGTGTAAAAATATGACATGAAGGAGTGTAGAATGAAATTAGTTAAAACCAGCGTTATTACGAACAGCATATCAAGACAAATCAAAGTAAATTGTCTTTCTAATCTGAACCTTATAAAAAGAAGTTCAAAGAAAAGTTCGTTGCCTAAAATATTTTTCGGATGTTTATTATGGAATATTTAGCAAAAATAATTAAAATCATACATTGTGAACATTGATCGCAGTTCTTTATCGGACTGCACAATAAGTGATAGATAATATATTCTAATAACCAAACACCACAATTGTTTTTGTTGTTGAAATAGACTTAATTAACTTTTACTTGTGTTTGCGTGGAGGGAGAATGATATCTCTTCCTTGTTTAAATTCTGGAAAAATATGACAAAACCAGAATCGTAAGCTTTAATTCGCTTATATGCGTCACTTTATTTTTTAATAAATCAAACCTACCCTCTTTTTTTTCTTTTTTTTTGTCATGAATGGACTTCCACTAAAACTTCAGTACAAAAATTTGAACGTATTTTTACATGGGGGGGGGGGTTGATTATATCTGATAATTTATAGAACATACTGATTATTACTTTACTAGAGATTTAACTAAAATTTGTTCGCCACTTCAACTTTTTATACTTTTACGGAATAGTATCTTAGGATTTTGCAATTTTGTTAATAAGATATAATATTCAAAGTAAGTTCGATTTAGGTATTTTGAAGAACATGCATGCCAATGATTTGTTTATAAGGTTTGCTTTATTGAAAGTATTATCGTAAACTGTATTGCATAACGTCAGAAATGTTTCTAAAAGTGTTGAGGTAATTTTTTACTTGATCGACCTTCTCTTTTTTTATACACATTAAACCGCTATAGATATCGTTGTATTTCAAGTTAGTTTTGCACTCATTTATTTTGTATACGTTGTATTTCACTTTTTATCATTTACTCGATCAATTGTCAGCTCTCATTGGAGAATAAGAAGGACAAAAACGTTGAAAGAAAATAAAATAATGGAACGATTACTTTATTGGGCCGTTTCGTTCTGTTGTTACCATCACTGTTGGCCATCAACCACTATTGAAGTGTTAAATTTTCAGGAAGTCGAAATCTTGCCGTTATCAACAGTGATGACTTGAAAGAGCTAAACCAGTGGCGTATTATATTATATATATATATATATATTATTTTTTATAGAGCAGAAATTTTATTTTTTCTCTACATCCGTTGACGACTAATAGCGTCTTCCAGACTTGTTTTATGTCCACAAACTGTTGTGTGGTAATACACGCCTAGTTA
Organism: Limulus polyphemus; assembly: GCF_000517525.1. Classification (NCBI taxonomy): domain Eukaryota; kingdom Metazoa; phylum Arthropoda; class Merostomata; order Xiphosura; family Limulidae; genus Limulus; species Limulus polyphemus. The sequence goes on along the minus strand of NW_013665638.1, from coordinate 1,688,684 downwards.
TATTTTGTATTAGTACCCTATTCAAAAGATTTATTTCTATATCCTTTGTAAGTATCTTTTCTTTGAACAGTTGCGATGTAAATATTGCACATATTACATTATGTTTATATAAAATTTATACGATGAGTAGTTTTATTTAAGTATATTCTTCATCCATCGTACACTTGCCTTTATCTTTTTTCATAGTACGTAGTAGTGTTCACAACATTGAAAATGTAATAGACGATGGCATATGGGATCGTCATTTAACTGCTTTTCTACACTATGATGAAAGAACATTAAAACTTACTCATAGTGGCCCAGCGGCAAGTTTGTAGACTTATAACGCTAAAAATCAGGTTTCGATACAGCACACGTAGCTCATAGTATAGCTTTGTGCTTAACAACAAACAAACATCTACTTTACCTTGATTATTCGAAAATGTGTCGGATCTAAAAGCCCAATCAAATATCCATTGTTTGTGATTTATTAGAAGAACCTCTAATTGAAAGAGTATAATAGTGTTACACTACACCATATCTGCTATATCTAGTGCCGATGAGGCCTTTCACCCAGTTTGACTTTTGAGTCCTGAGTCCTACTGCAATACGACACACACATAGTAGTGGTTGAGACGTTATTTGTATTATGAAGTTAAGTTGTTGTTCAAGCAACTTCATAATACAAATAACGTCTCAACCACTACTATGTGAATCCAATACAAGTTGTTGTTCAAGCGTATTGGATTCACATATTATTAGTCAAATGGCACTACACCACGTGTGTCCCAAAAGTGGGTTACCGTATGGTGTGAATTTCTGCACACGTTCACAGGATAAACTCAACTTCCGTCATCGATATAGTACTGAAAACGTTCGATACAGATCACCTCCACTGTTTCATGAATGCTCAATACTAGTACCTAGAAAAGCCTGTAAAGGAATCAGAAAAACAATGTCAACTTCCTCAATATTATTGTGGCAACCGACCTTTGGAACATCCTGTAAATACAATACAGATCACCTCCACTATTTCATGAATGCTCAATACTAGTACCTAGAAAAACCTGTAAAGAAACAAGAAGAACAATGTCAACTTCCTCAGTATTATTGTGGCAACCGACCTTTGGAACATCCTATAAATACGAAGAGAATAACCGTACCGTAGTCATTTGTTTAAGTTGGCCGTATTCATCCTATCTATTCCACGCAAGTATGTAGTATTACTTTGTTGTAGCTAGAAAATATATATTAAAAAGAAGATTGTATGAGTCCGGAACTTCTTCCAAAGTGAACGTGCATACATGTTTGTTTAGCAAATACCTCAAGCGTGGAAATAAATAACGAAAAAGGTAATCAAAAGTTCATCGCCACGTACATCTTTTGTTTGGAATTGCTTATGCATTTCCATTAAATTCTCTTTAGTTCTACTAAAGTTTGTGATATTAAATTTCTGAAGGCTATGCGCCATTCTTATCAGCACGTTCATCGTGGTATGTTTACGTAATTGATATTTCTTACAAACATGTTGTTGTACCACAGTAGTTAGGCTTTGCTTTTTGCGAAGAAAGGCTATTGAAATGTATATTTAGAAATAATTTTAAAAATGGTTTCATAGAACTCGCGTACTGGTACCAATGTTTACTTGTGTTTATGTAAATTTTCTTCGTGCAAGTACAACTTTGGTAAAAGTGTACTTCCTAGTAAAGTAAGGAAACGATATAATGCGGCTTTCACAATATGATTTAAAGTGGATGTATATACGTGATTCAGTAACGTTTTTTTTATGAAATTAAGGTTATACATTTGTTTCAGTACACCTCTGGTGAAGCTTTTTTTTTAACTTGTATAAGCCTAATAATATGTAAATAAACTGAAATTCGGTAGTTTCACGTTTTTACTTCATCCAAGCCTTGGTAACAATGCGGCTGCTAGGGAATAAAACTCGTGCTTCGGGTGCGATGTATGTACTAAAATAATTTGACTACTGATATACTGTTTAGCAAAAATAAATATATGAATATAGACGAGATTGCACTCTTGACCTCCCGCATACGAAACGTGCTGTGCCTTATAAGGTAGAGCCCAAAGATTTTTTTTTCACATATGCAGCATTATTAAATATATATATATATATATATATATAAGGCTTTTAAGTAGTGCTGTTGTGGTATTATTTTGTTGAACGTGAATTGAACAAAAACCTACTAATCAGGATATAGATATGTTGTAATGCTTGGAGACGGCTTGAATGGGTAATGAAGAAAAACAGCAAATGTATAACGTTTCGACAAGGTTTTGTCATCATCAGACGTTGTACATTTGCTGTTAAACGTATATTAAACTTTCTCTTCATTACCCATTCAAGCCGTCTCCAAACATTATTAGTCTCAAAGTAGGTTCCTCGTCATCGAAAATAGATTTGTTGTATTTAAATTTAAAGGAAATAAGTGTAAAAACGTGGAATGACTATAAAACGTTATAAGATAGTGAATTTTGTAATTTATGGTATCGAGAAGTATAAAAATGAACTGTCTTCGTTTGCCACTGTTTCACTTATTTGTCATTTTCCTTCCATATTAGTGTCAAATCTTTTTTATTTATTTTTTAACTCTTCTCTAAAGTATTAACAAAGCTCGCCCCCCCCCCGTGGCACAGCGGTATGACTAACGATGCTAGAATCCGGGTTTCGATACCCGTAGTGGGCAGAGCACAGATAGCCCATTGTGTAGCTTTGTGCTTAATTACAAAAAACAAACAAACAAACATTAACAAAGCGTCGGGACCACTATTACCAGTAATTTTAGGCCCAATTGTCGATTCTTAGGCGCCTGATATAGTTGGAAACGTTATAACAAAGTAAATTTTTACAATTATGGTATCAAGAAGTGTAAAAAATGAACTGTCGTCATGTGTATTTTTTGTAAATTTCTTGTGTTTGTCAAAATCACATTTGTATATGAAGTTCCATTCCGCAGGAAATATTGTCCTACTCCGACAGTTTGTTCCAGATCAGAAACAACTCCACCAAATAATTATATACCCTACATACCAGGAGACCACAACGGGAAATCTACGAACTTACAACGCTAAAATCCGGGGCTCGATTCCCCGCGGTGGACACCGCCCAGTGTGGCTTTGTTACAAAAGAAACACCTGTGCGTGTGTAGTTTTAATACTGCATAATTGTTGAGGCTATCAACAGTAACATTGCCAAGACTTATCATGTATGATAAAGTTAACTCTTACATAACCGTCTATATAAATAATAGCTGCTGGCAGTGTTCTAAAAAAAATTGCACACTATCGTTTTGCTGTTCCAAAGCAGAAAGGTATACTGTGTCACAAGTCGTCCAGAATGTCAGCCAATGTTTTTATCATGTTTGTCTTATTAAATAATAACGTTTGATGTATGTGCAGCGGAGGTATTTTTATGCAGTTTTATTGTGAAATTTTTGCACTCTCTTTGTTATTGTTGTTTAAAAGTTTTATGGTGTAAGAAATAGATGTTATTACACTACATACAAACTGTACATTATATAGTTCGCAGCGGAATTACTATAATGCCATCAAATTTGGAGTGAATGTGTCATTTTAGCTTGCTTTCTCAAATACTGGATAAACGTGAATTTTATTGTCTTGGATTTGAAAGGTCATTTTTGTAACATTCTCTTAAATTCACGCAAGTCTTTTTTTGTTTGTCTGTTTTTTACAATATAAGTATGATGGATACAGCTATGACGGTCTCGTCGTTTTATACAAAACTAATTAAGTTGTAGAAAACATTGAATAGTGAGTGATTACTGTGGTTGAATTTGTCAATATTTGTACAATTTAGTTGTTTTTCTGTAGACCTACTAATAGTTTATCTCATGAGAGCCCGGATGCGGGATGTTAGTTTTTTGTTTTTTTCTGATGATCGCGCAAAGGTATACCCGAGGGCTCTTGCGCTAGTTAAGTTTGAACTAATAAGACTAGAGGGAAGACGGCTAAGCCAACAGCGCCCATCGCTTGCTATTGGGTTACTTTAATTGAATAGTAAGAAGTGACTGTCTCATCTTCTAAAACATTCATGCCTCGAAATGCAGAGCTCAATTTTGTGGCAACGGGACCCAAACCTCATGCTCACTTTGTGGCACACTAACCACTAGTTCACGCCCCTACCAGATTATTTGGGAATCTAAATGTTAGAAAATGTTGAACACAGTTTTTGTTACTGTAGACTTTAGTTTCTCCATTTTTGCCATGTTAATGGCTCTGTGTGTGTGTGTCTCGATATATGTACTTATTATTTAATAATTCTTTCCTAAAATACGAACCGTTCAAGTTCTGTAATAATTGTCATAAATATATGGACACCTGTTGGCTTTAAATATGAACTAAAATAAAGCTGCCCAGTGTTTGTGAACACTGTTAATTCTTTGCAGGCTTTTGGAATTATGTTAGGGCAGTTTTTACTTGCTTTCTGTGCTGCTGGGTTCTGTGCTTTGACAGGATGCGTGATAAAAAGGTGTTATTTAAATTATGAAAAACTCCCCTGTTTTAATAAATTTCTACACATTCAAAATAATAATAATAATAAAACTTGTATTTTGTTTCTTCGTAATAGGAAAATATTCTATTTTGCGTATTTTTATGCTTCTCGAACAGACTGACTTTTCCCCCAGAATTCGGTTTCCTTCTCGCCACATACTTGCAAAGTTATTTTAAATAGATAGTATTGTTTAATGAAATAATGAATCAGGGAGTAAATCAAGTAAGCAATTGCTATTTTTTCCATGTCATTATATGGATATTGTCTTGTTCCAATGAGAACAGCCTTTTAGTAATTTTGTTATTTTGAGTGTGATAAAACATTATCACGCGTTTACTTCAGATTATTTCATCAATAAAACGTATTATGTTTATGTATTCTGATTGTAAGCTTTTTATAACGACTGACCACAGTAGTAGTTTGAATCGAAATTTATCTTAAACGTTAAAACAAAAGATGTAATTCTGCTTAAAGATCGGAATGCGAGGCAGGCATTTTAAACATCTTTCATCCACTTTTTGACTAACTTCATTTTTTGAAGGCATTAAGGTTTGTTTGTTCTTTTATATTGAATTGAAACACAAAGTGGGTCTTCATTTCAGTTGTTTTGCTGTAAGGTAAGCCTTCAGAATCAAGTAATAGTTCAAAATATACAATGGTAAAACTACTACATCTAAAATAACATTTCTAAGTAACGTGTGTTCTGAAATAGATTAACGCAGTTTTATATGAATTTTTTTGAATTTTTAAATAATGCAATTGTATTTATAGCTAAAAGAACCATGCTGAATGTAATTTTATTACACGTGTATGTACATATAACAATTTTCACTTCTAGTTACCAAGTACATTCGAATTGGAATCGGAGATAAAAACGACAACCCTCCTTACTTTGACCAAGTTCTATATGAAGCTGAAGTAAATGAAGATGAAGACATACAGCATACTGTGATTACTGTTACAGCTAAGGACAAGGATGAATGTAAGTACCGGTTAATTTGTTCTTAATCGTGAAACTTCTGTGATTAATCACAGAATATATATATAACGTTACGATAACGATGTTACCTACAGACACCGAAGGTTATGTTTCGCCCCGTGTGTGTGTGTGTGTATTTGTCAGTAAGATTTCTCGAAAACGGCTGAATTGATTTGGACGAAAATTAATATACATTTGGACTATGGCACAAATTAGAAGTGATTACTTTTTGAAAGGTAAAGGTCGTAGCAAAGTCACGAAAATCCAGAAAAAATCCCTATCTGTTAACATGGGTTCTGTTTTAACTATATATTGAAATTTTGTAACACGGTATTAAGAAAATGTTGGTCCTGCTGTTGTCAAAGAGAGTAATGATAAAAACAAAAAAAGGTATCCGCTGTCTGATGACCTTATGTGTTTTATTCACAAGTACTTTTCTAAACATTTCTCAACAAAAACACTCGTTTACCTAACATGGCTAAATAGATAACGCGTTTTAAAAACACATAATCTTATAAGAAGTGTTGAAAAGATTTACAAACTAGGGGGCACTCAGTGGAGCGCATACTTCCGCCATGCAGGTGTTGATCATATATGGCTCTAAAAAACATACGCAAATGTGTGCGTATGTCTGTCGTTATTAACGGTCATGGACCATTTTTGTCAGGACAAGGAATAATATTTTACATATGTTTCATCACAATCCGATCATTTTTGACTGAGTTACAGAGCAAAAATATTGTAAAAAAATACATTTAAAACTATGGAGAATCTTTTTATTAATTTTGTAACTAAAATTAGTTTGAGAATGCACAATCTTTAGTTTTCCTTGATATATTATGTTTATTTAAATGTCCTGTTTTAACTATATATTGGATAAGACGTTCTCTGATTCGTTAATCATTTCCGTGCGAAAAAACTATGGAGAATCTTTTTATTAATTTTGTAACTAAAATTAGTTTGAGAATGGACAATCTTTAGTTTACCTTGATATATTATGCTTATTTAAATGATTCTCGTTGCAAATAAAACGTTTATCATATCTATGAATTTTTTAGGTATGATTATACTAGTAATTTTTCAATAAAGTTACTTTTAAAACACTAATATGATATATATATATATATATAGCTTAAGTAGTGCTGCTATAAACATTTCAGTTTCCAATCAAAGATACGTTATTTCCATTCATTTGGATAAGACGTTCTCTGATTGGTTAATCATTTTTGTGCGAAACAACTCTTAGTTATTTTCATGCTTGACTAATTAGTGGATATGTTCATGTTTGTGATGTGTTACTCCAACTTTTACCATTTGTACTAAATTCAGGCCTCCCAGTGGACTTATGTCCATTGTTAAAATGTCTTTCAACACCTATACAAATTTGTATTTTATCAACCAACTTGAGTCACACGTATATGTATTTTTGTTTTCATAAAAAATTGTTGAAACGAGACAGTGGAAAAAGGATATAGTCCTTCACTGTAATTTTAAACAAAGCCTAATAAATTGGAATGTATTCCTTGTAAAAAAAAAAAAAAGAAAACTTATTTTTGTCCCAATATTATTGTTATTTTAGGAGTGGTTCAGGTTGGAAAATTGATTTGCTAAAGAAATTATGGAGTATACCCATAAAATGTTTTTATTTTTCTAGCCAACTAGCCTATAAAAATAAAATCTACTGGAGTCATTAGGAGTGAAGTCAATATTCCATTTCGATGTCTTATTAAATCTTAAAATACTCGGAAATTTGATTTTGAATAGTTGGGATTTAAAAAAAAAACTTTTACTTCTTCACTTGATAGTTGTTTTTATATTACAGCCTAAGTGTGTTCGTTATTCACGTGCGTTTATACAATAGTTTATGAACATTAGGATTACTTTATATGGAATTACAATACATCTTGCTTTTACAGAAATTAATTGTAACCGGCTGAGAACTACAAGTTTACAGAATATTAACTGTCTTTAGTTTAATTTAGTTCGATTGGTAAGATTCATTAAATAGAACCCTGGGACATTTTCCCACATAGATAGTAAACACGCTTTTAGCTTCACCACAGATGCCTTCTTCGGGGGAGTGTTACATCCTGATAGCTTCAACATTGTAAAAGTCGAAAGCTTGTAAATAATAAACAAAATAGTACTTACGTGAGAAAATGCCCCAGTTTTATTTAATATCAATTCTCCCCATATAATGAGTGAAGTCGCAATTAAGGGGGATTCGTGTTGATGACGATAGTACATTATATCTAGATATAAAAATCTGAATTTTTTGTATCTGGTTAAATGTGTTTATCGTTCACTAGGGCTCTGTACTTATCAGATATTATTTATTTGGGTGTATAAAGATAGCGTTTCAGTACTGTAGGGTTCGGTATTATAGGACTATAACATTTGAACGTATTAGTAAAACATTATTTTACTTTCGGAATACCCATCACGTGCATCGACTTCCCCTTTCTTGTTTCTTATGGTCTAACCAGAGAACGTTATTCATATCGCATGTTCCAGCTGTCATTGGATTTTAACTTTCATCATTGACCAAAGTCTGTAGATGGAAACGATGCTAAGTGCAGTGTGTTTTAGACTACAGACTTAATTAGAGGTTATCCTCTCCGCATGCAAGAGCTGTTGGTGAGTTCTGCCCTTGAAAGCAATTGACAGCGCTTGATAAATGTGTTGTCGACAACAATACTTGATATCTAATGACTCCAGGGAATTCCTTGAATGTATCGGATTGACAAAGTTAGTACAGTTGACACCATTATGAAGGAAGCAACGATATAAGGTTCCTTGTTATGTGAAATGCCCACCATCCAATAGCCTATGGAAAACGCTCTTTATCTTGCGTGAAGATTATAATGACAATTGACTGCATCTTCTAATATTCGTAAGTGTATAAGTTTACTAGAACATCGATAGCCACAAGTAATGCGAAATTCTCTTGTGGAATTCAAAACAAGTGTTCGAAAATGATCACGTGCAGTTTAATAGTGTCACATTCTCTTTGTAAGCTGCAGAAGTAACTTGTGGCCGTTAGTATATAATTGAATAAGGTGATAAACACACTGAAGCTGATCAGTAATAAACATTTCGTTAATCAACTCGTGGAAGAGATGAACAAATGTGATATATTCCATTCATTAGAACCGAGGTAAGAAACTACGTTTCAAATATAGCAGTGAGTGAAGTTTCAAGCATGGGCAAACCTACCCCCAAACATTACGTGAGGCCAAACGTGTGCACGTAGAGTTATAATAAATGCACGTGGAACAATAACTAGACTGGTCACGAGACAATCAACCATCCGCAATGAAGCATTTGAGTGCTTGTTCACCTCTCACCAGTCAAAGTGGATATAAAAACGTACTATAAACCAGGTTAAATTTACTTCCTAAATTTATTTTTCGTAACTCTTTATGTGAATGTTCGGTGTTAACTGATGTTAGAAAAGGCAACTTCCACCACGGAAGTTCGGGTCTGTTCTTAAATTTTGATGCTTACTATTTTAAGGAAGTTTATGCAAATATTGTACGTAGTGGTCGTATCACATTAGACACATTTAAAAACGTCATTTCATTCATGAGCATTTGCAAAAAATAATAATAATAATAATAACAAGTGTGCACTATTAAACAGTGTAGACACTATGTTTATTTTGTTAGTACTTATTTCGGTGAACATTTTAATCCGGTTACTGAAATAACCAGATTCTCAAAGAATGCGGTTTCCATAACCATATAGAATGATGTGACATGTTTGAATTAATATTTATCTCAACAAGTAAGCTGTTGGTTAGGGGGAGTAATATGAAATGATAGTAATATAAAATGGAACAAAACAACATTTTAATTTATTTTAGCGAGGGTCTATTTTATAACATTTTTGGTGCGATATAGAGATGTTAGACTTATTTCTTTAAAAAAAAGTGGATACGTGCACTAAATAAACTTTTTTTTAAACAAGAGACCCAATCGTAATGAAACTTTGATGTTGAAAAATCCAAATCGGACTTAAACTTGGGCGGAGTTTTGAGGAGTTATATATCTAGACTGTTTTAATAGGACCTTATTTTAATTTATATCGCACCAAATGGAAAAAAAAAAGTTATAAAATAGACCCTCGCTAAAATGAGATAAAAATAATAGGACCTCATTTTAAAACATTTTTTCCTAGACCTCTTCCTTAATGGTACTTCTTTCCATTTTAATAATGTACATTAATCTTGGGTGTAAAATTGTGGTAAAGTGAGTTTAATGCAAAGTTTCGAAGTGAGTTTTCCTGGTGGAGAATCATTGTGATATTTCAGAAGAAAAGTGACTTTTTCTGCTGGATAATCCAAGCGTACGTTATGAATTGAATTGTCCTTCGTGCGGAGTTCGTTGCATACAAATTTACAGAAATTTTGTAGTTAAGTCCATCTTCGTAAGTTACATAAGTGCATTTTTACTTCCGTATGCGTATCAAGTGATGAAAATCATGATGCCAAAAATTTCCAAACGGAAAGTGACTTATCACGGAGAAAGTCTGACACTTTGAAAAATAAACGTCAGGATGCAAGTTACAGAAAGAAAGAGCAAGTAAGAGATAGGCTTGTTCATCAAGTTATGATGCAAGATCCAGTGAGAAGAAGCCAGGAACAAACCCGAAATCTAGAAGCACGCCGTTCAGCTCGCCAAGATCCTGACTGAACAACCGCCCGTATGGCGGCATTCCTGCTAATATTTTATATATATATTTGCTAGTAGAAAAATAAGTTTTCCAGATACTATATTGATGACACCGTTTTTATAAAGAAGTCATGAACGGAATTGTTTCCGTTATTGTATACGTTCTCTTTTTCTTTTCGATTACATAGCGAAAAAAATCCAAATATTTAATGACTGTCCATGGCCGGTTTTCACTCTGTGTTCGTTTTTCATTCTAAGGTATACATTATCTTACTGACAACAAGATATTGATAATTAGGATAATATAAACTGTTCATTTAGTCATGTATTTATTTATTTTAATTCTTGCTAGTATATTTGTATATGTTGAGCTGATTTAAGTAAAAAAACGTATGGTGTTAACGGTAGAAGGCCAAAATGTTACACTGCATGTCAACACCTATCACATTGTATGTAAAGGAACTTATGAACCTATAGGTGCCCTCTTTATGACACAAGCTACTTTATAGAACCAGAAATAATAAATTAAGACGTGTATTTTTATTTTGATAAGAATTATCATTGTAGGGACGTGTCAGTACACTGTGTATGTTATAGTAAAACTGTTTGAATATGCTAATCAAGTCATGTGACAACCATAACCCATATAAACTCGCCGTGAAACGGAGTGTATCAAACTACATTGTGACATTGTTTGGCGTTTAGTTGTTAGAGTGATGCCGCTGTAATTTGGTCGCTTTTGAGAAGGGTGTATAACAGCTCTTTCCAATGCAAAGTATTCATACACCCAACATCTTTTCAGAAGGATGCTAGAAAAACCTGGGTCAGGTCGTTTCAAGTATATTTTGATTCTACCGATTATTTATTGTATGTGCAAATGTAATTTTCCCAAACTAATAATTTGCTGATTGTGTATATAATTGTAAAAGTAATTTAAAAGTAAAGTGGTAAATCAGTAGAGCCTGCAGTTATTTCACACATCAACAGGTTACTAATAAGATTTCACTCTCTGCTTCAAGACAGAAGTCCATTGTCAAACTCAGCCATTCACAGCGACTCTGAAGAGAAGGATCAGAGGGGATTTGATTGAAGTGTTTAAGATTATTAAAGGATATTGATAATATAGATCCATCAAACCTTTTTGTGTTTAGCAGTGAAAACGATAGGACAAGGGGTAATAAACGTAGGAGTCGTCTCCAGTTCAGACAGTATTACTTTTCAAACAGGGTGGTTGGCTTTTGGAATGAGCTGCCTTCAAGGGTGGTAGAGGCAGAAAGTTTCACCAAGTTCAGTTCAAGAAACAATTAGAT
>NW_013665638.1:1644891-1676299 GCF_000517525.1 Limulus polyphemus | reverse complement strand
ACCAAGTTCAGTTCAAGAAACAATTAGATGAATACATGAGTAGTAAGGGGTAGTTTGGAGCTGGAAGGGACATCTTTAATGGGCTAATAAGTTCCTTTTTTTTGTCCCTTTAAAGTTTTATGAATTATATGACTTTTTTTTATAGCAGTGACTTCTGAGTGATAGTCATGTGAATATAATTTGGCACATCATAACTACATTTTATCGATAATTTCACCCTTTCTGAAATGCTTCGAGGTCATTAAAACAGTATTGGGCACAATCAATTAAAGTATTAAATACCATTGAACCTTCCTGTGAAAGTTACTATCCAAGGAGTATGTGTGTTTGTATCTAGCAGTACATGCGCATTAGGTATCTAAAATTACCATGTGGCATAATGAGGGTTTCACCACGGAAACGACCTCTACACAGCGAATACAGCGCTGAAAACACTTTTTTTCTCTCTTCTAGCCCGGAGCAGAGACTAACGTGTGTAAACAAAACACCTTAAAGTGGTCCCATCTCATTTCGAAATCAATTTCAAAATTTATTTATCTTTTCTAATATTGCCTGGATACCTACTCTGAACCGTTGGTCTTCTTCTACTTATTATTTATTTTATTTTTTGAATTGTGTGGAGATTCAACATTATCCCTAACTCAGTCTTTCACTGTTTTTCCAAAGAAGTGGGGTTATTGTTTCGCCCTGCGAAGCCCTCCAGTGACACAGCGGTATGTCTGCGGACTTACAACGCTAGAAACCGGGTTTCGATACCCGTGATGAGCAGAGAACAGATAGCCTACTCTGTAGCTTTGTGCTTAACTTAAAACAAACAATAGCAAGAAATATAAATATTTGTTACTCTTAACTTTGGTTTTACTTACTCTTGAAACAGAATACATTCGGGGACCCTGTGGGAGTACATTTAGTATATAGTTTGGATTCAATCAAACCGTATTTTTAGAGTTATTTTATCGTTAAAAACCTAACGTCACGTACTCGCACATCGTAAATTGGAGGTTAAACTTTCCACGCACGACTTGAATGTACTGTGCTCTAACATGTATTTCCAAGTGTAGCGTCAGACCTTAAAAAACACTGTTGTTGGTTGCTTCAGAGTAATGCTAAATTGTAGCTCATGCGAAGCTTAGTTTCTAATCAGTGTAACTTCCACAGTTTTGTGATGTAGAGGTTTCTTCCTCGTGCATTTGTCAACCCACTGAAATTATGCTTCTCCTGATATAGTTTTTTGTATCTGTATTTTATATGCTCAAGACGTGAAGATTGTTGTACATTTCTTGTACATGCTGAAAAAAAACTTGTAAATCGTTATTCTTCAAACAAAGTTATTTCTGGCCAAAGCATAAGCGCCTATTTATTTTTCTTCGTACACATTAAATCAGTCATGGTATCACATATCCAAATGACTCTTGACAAATTCAATTGTAGTTTTCTACAGATATGTTGTCTTTTGAATTCTTTATGTTACATTTCTATATCAAGAATACAAGGCCAAAAGGATAGTACAGGTAGAATCGTAAGTCCATATTTGCCGAATGAACGTACATTTTTAATTTAAACTAGTTTAGCTTTTGTTCCAAGCTACGGTTTTACGGAACGAAACAAAACTCGTATCATTGAAAAGCGCGAAATATAATGTTAAAAATGCCAGACTGATCAAAGTTTCTCCAAATAAGTGATTTGATTTCTTACTCCAAGCTAACCACATTTTCAAAGTAAAATGAGTGTGATTCATCGAGGTTTGCACAAAGGTAAAATACCCCCCCGAGGTATACCGAAAGCTTACCCCAAATTTGGCATTGACTTATGTTAGAGCACGTAAATATAATAGGTCAAGCGTTAAATTTGCATTATACAAACCATGTAAATGTGGGTTACGGGCCCACGGGTTCGCTACATTGTGCAAATCGAATCGTCTTGGCCTCGAGATTCACGCAAAGGTAAAACTTTTCATCCAACCCTTAGTACTTCATGCATTAAGTTTGCATTATATCGGCCCTGATGTTTGCACAAGGGTACAACTTTTCACCCAACCCCTTAGAGAACCCGGGTATTTCGCAAAAACACTTTTACGGGAAATTCTCCGAAAACGGACCCCATATGTGGCATTGATTTACATTAGAGCACGTAAATAAGTAGACATACTAATCATCATCCGTATCTAGGTTAAAGAAATTAAGTTTATATTATAGCGAACCTGTGGGCCTCAGGCCCACATTTACAGGTTCGCTAGTTTTTACGTATAATCAAATATAACCAAGAATCTTAATTATATCTTGTTTTTTCTCGTGACTTGTGTGTCTTATAATATGTGTCGAAACTTTTAACCCCTAGTGGTATAATAACACAGCATAGCTGTATAAATAAATATACCATTGATAGGTTCTGAATGTTTTGACTTTCTGGCAACTTGGTCAGCGTACACTACCTCAACTTCTTTCAACTAGGTGGAATTGCTTTAGTGTTGGTGTTCTCTTATTTTAACTCTGAATGATTGTTGAACAAACCTTTAAAAGTGAATACTTCAAGCTCTGACCTAGAATTTGAGAGAGACTTCAAGTTTGTTTTATATTACAAAAGGAAGACAAACATATTAGTGTACAAAAATTTGAAGTTTGTGCACGTAAATTGTTTTAAGATGTTATGAAAGTACTAACTATTACCACAGATTTGTATTTTTTAAGGTACGTTTCAATCCACGAAAAGGGAAACGTCATACATTTATTTTTTAATTTAAAAGGTGAAAAAGTACGATCATGTCATACAAATTAAGTTGTCTGGGCTAGGACAGTAATTATTTTAGATTGTAATTAAGTTTAACTGAAATATGGGTTTTTAGTTCAGATACAGTTTTGTTCTTAATCTCTAGATATAAAATTGTGACGACCGAAATATGCGTTACTGCGACAGGTTAAATCATAATTGAAAATACTCTGAACTAATTGTTGGATGGAATGAATAGACTTGATAAAATAACCAAACAAATAGCTGTGGATGAATAAACAGAATCGTATTGGTTGTAATTAAAGACCAGATATTTTACTGATATTTAATGTTTAATTTTCAATTAGTTTAAATATATATAATGGATTACCTGATCACACGAATTGTGAATCTGCGTGTATACGTATATTAAGAATATGAAAATATGAAAATATAACTTTATTACAAAACCATTTTTAAAACCAACATAATATAGTCAATTCATATTTGATTTCAAATTGTAGCTTCAAGAATAAGGTATGAAATAACCCAAGGAAACATAGGAGGAGCTTTCGCTGTAAAGAACGAAACGGGAGCCATCTACGTGGCTGGCCCTCTAGATTATGAAACCCGCAACAAGGTAAGTCATTAACTCACCAGGTTGTCAAATGAAGGACTTTGAATGTTTGTTCGAAAGTATCGGTATGGGCTATAAATATTTGGAGAATTTTATTTTTACAATATTATTAACAATCTTGTTATGTTTATGTTGGAATACTTGATAATTAAGAATATATTTATGAGGCTATTACATAGAAACTCCATTAAGTTTTTTTAACAAATCTACAAGCTAGCATCAGTTAGAGATAACGAGTTTTCTTACTTGGAATGTAGATATTTTGCTTTATTTTGTGTAATTACAACATGTGTTATTATTATAAAAAATTAGAAAATCACTTAACTTTTCTTTTTATTTACTTTAAATCAAGATATTTTCATTCGTAAATCAATAATGCTTAACCACACAAAAATAGCATTTAGGAAATTGATAATTAAACTTGTTAACATGTTGTTCAGTTATACTTTAAAAACGTACGCATTGAACTGTGTAAAGTAACGAATGTTTTAGAAGATTATGGATTGTCATTATTTTATGTTTAATCAAAATATTTTTTGTTTTGAAGCTTAGAACTATTGTCTTATAGAATTATACTTCTCTGTTAACAACTTAAATAAATATTTAAAGAAAAGAATTATCTGGATTCAACTCTTCAATTTTTACAAGTGTTTCGAATCGTATATAGACTATGTTCTGTTAGTTGTTTAAAAACTAGAAATAAGTATTTATATGTAGGGTTTATTGAAACCCATATTTGAAGTTTAAATACAGGTCGTTTCACTTGTTAACGATGTACCGAGGATTTTGTTTCAATTTGCTTCTCATTAGCAAGAGTTCAATATTTCCGTAGTACGAAAGATCTCGATAGAAGGGAGAATCTTTTATGTAGTGCTGAAGGATTACAGTGATTAAAGAGTCCTAATGGCGTCCGTCATACAGTGGTGATTAACCATATGAGGTTTTTCTTTCTTTTTTTTCAAAAAACATTAGGAATTGATACAATGTGAAAAGAACCATCTGGTAATTTTGATAATGGCAGAGATTGAAAATGTATTTTTCTGTGCATTTGAACTCAACTTTAACTCTACTTGCCTGTTTTAATTTGGACGTTGTATTTTATTCAGATGTAATTATGTTGATGGGTAGTGAAATTAAGGGTTTTGTTAGAAACTGTGTGCAGAAAAAAAACACTTGTGAAAATTAATAACCGCATGTACTTAAAACGTCGTGAGATATTAATTAAGCAGTTAAATATTCAATACAGGTATTATAGCGAAAATAAAATGTAACTTGGGAAATACTTACTACTACTTGGCCTTGCGTGATAGTTAGTTGGTAAGACTATTTTTAGCTCAATCGCCGTTTAACGATGATGTTTTTGTCGTTGATATTTTAAATTTCAAGCCGAAGATAGATAATTTTATTGTTTTTATTTTACAACCTTTACTGTAAATAATTACTTCAGCTAGTAGGTTATCGGTTATAAATTTATGATATTCATCATTTTATGTTCGATATACGCCCCCAAGTGGTACAGCGGTATGTCTGCGGACTTATACTGCTAGAAACCGGGTTTCGATATCCGTGATGGCCAGAGCACATATAGCCCTTTGTGTAGCTTTGTGCGTAATAACAAACAACAATTGTTTGATAAACAGTCGTTCTCTAGTCACTATGAATGACACCGAAATTAAAAAAAATATATATAAAGGAATATTGTACTTTTTTATGTGCAAATAATGTTTGTGATTTTCTACAAAAGTAGTGTAATGAAAGTCTCCCTAATAACACGAGAATTCCTACGAATTAATGACACAAAATGAACATGCAAGTGCACCTTTGTAAAACAAAATGGTGGTCGAAGTTTTATCTTAACCATTACTTTCAGATACAAAACGTGAAATTGGTTTTACGGTATTTTAGAGGGAGAAAAAACTCGTTTATTTTATTGTATTTTTTAAGATGTAATCTTTAAATCGTTATTGTAGTGCGGCGTAAGAACATTTATTTCGGAGAATGGTTCGAAAAGCACCGAAATAAAGTTTCACCATGTGACCTTTCGTGTAATAAAATAAATAAATTTGCATAACAAGTCGTCTTTCGAAGGTTCTTATAATGAGGCTGAAAGCGAGTTTAAAAACAAACAGAAAAAGTTGTGAATAAGTTCACAAAGATATTTACAAGCTTACACAGATGATTTTTGTATTCCAAGAAGAAGCATCACCGCTATATTATAAGGAAGGTAAATAATGGTGATTGTTATTTACACCATGTTACTATGCATTTCTAAACTTGTTTTATTAGAAATGAGTCGTGAATTTGTGTTTGAGAAC
Source organism: Limulus polyphemus (assembly GCF_000517525.1). Lineage (NCBI taxonomy): Eukaryota > Metazoa > Arthropoda > Merostomata > Xiphosura > Limulidae > Limulus > Limulus polyphemus. Next base: position 1,670,641 of record NW_013665638.1, on the reverse strand, counting down.
ACTGTATATGGGTTTATTTGTGACAGTTCTCAAACTCGGTTTGTTTTTCATGCAATGGTAACGTTTTATTCTGTAGTACGAGCTGCGATTGGTTGCATCTGATAATCTAAACGAGAACCACACGACGGTTGTTATCTACGTCAAGGACGTGAACGATAACCCGCCAGTGTTTGACCGCCCCACATATGAGACTCAAATCACAGAAGAAGATGACAGAAACCTTCCCAAGCGTGTGCTACAGGTCAACCTACAAACATTTATAAATTGGTGTATTTTTTATTGTACCATTTTTCGTTCTCGTACTGCAAGATACATTCTGATGCAGCCCGTCTCGATGGAAACGATTTCTTTTTTGTTCTTTTGATTCACATAAATTTCCGTTTTGTTTGTTTTTTTGTTGTTTTTTTTAGTTTGTGCGACTGAGTCCGTACAACATATAAAGCATGTCGTGATTTTTTTTTTTATCTTTCTTGTTTAGATTTTTATTTTTATTTGGCTCGTGGTTTGCATGGTTTATTTTTTCATGTAGTACAATCTCACCCTGGTGGCTTCAGACACCTTACGTGAAAACAGTACCACAGTTATTATTCGGATTAAAGACATCAATGACTTGCCTCCAGTGTTTGAACGATCTTCTTATGAGACCACAATACTGGAAGAGCAGGATCATGACTTACCTAAGAAAATCCTCAAGGTAGACTTTTATGATGCTAAATTTCAAAACAGAGTTTGTAATATAGGATGAAATATTTGCTGATTCTGGTATTAAGTAGAACTAAAAATATATGTTAAAGGATCAGTTCTGAATATAATTAACGTTTATTGGCAATAAACATTTCTTTCGGAGTACTGTAAGACCAAGATAAGAAATTTCATTCTGATTTCACAAAAAAAATCTAATTTCTCATCATCCTAGTATTATACATTCCATCCTTGTAATTTTTTCATCATACATAATGGCAATGAAATTTAATTTTTTTGTAATTACAAATATTATTATTTTATGCATGATTTATTCAATGAGTTGAGTTTTTATTTATTTTTTATTGTAAAATTTATAGGAATGAAATTTTGTTTTCATTACATTTGGTATAGTTCAGTGTATAACTTTTTGAAATACTCATAAATGTTTGAAAATTCAATATATTTTAGAAAGTTTATTGCACTGTAAATAAAGGTACTATGTGTTTTTGTAATTACTCTTGTTTAAGAAAACAAAGAATTATTAGAAATATTATTGCAGTTAAAATGTTTTATATTTATGATAAATTAAAAGATTATATTTTTTTAGCCAAAGTGCTATACCCAGAATAACTCATCACTTGGCAATCTTCTAGAAATGGATATTACTATAACATTTATATTTTTTGCTTGGCAATCTCTCTAGGTCACGGCCACAGATGGGGATAGAGATCGCCGTCCTGACATTGTTTATTTCCTGACTGGCCAAGGAATTGATGATGATGAGCCTTCTAATAGCAAGTTTGCTATAAATTCAACTACTGGAGAAATTTATGTGTTGAAACCTTTAGACCGAGACTTGCCTGATGGCCGGTCCCAGTGGCGTTTCACGGTGTTTGCCGAAGATGAAGGTGGCAATGGGCTGGTGGGCTATGCTGACGTTCTTGTCAACCTAAAAGATGTGAATGACAACCCTCCATTTTTCCCTAATGCTATCTATACTGGCAATGTAACAGAAAATGGAACTGCTGGTAATTTTTTTGCTATCTGTATTGGTCACTCCTATATTGATTTTCTGATAATTGGTTATACACGTTGTTCTTTTATTAATCCTTCAAAATCTTACCGAAAGTTTCTTCTATTGGCATATAGTAGGTTTATCATAAAACAGAAATTGTTGTTTACTTAAAAAAATAATCATGTGGTTGTGAAGATTTTAGGCTGTGCAAATCAATTTTATATAAACAGTTTCAGAAGTGGAGGTACCTATTGGTTTGATTAGAGTTACTCTTATTTTTTCCCTTAATTTCATCCTTAATATGATTAGTTACCTAACTTATTTAAATGCATTTATCATTTTGGTGCACTTTGCACTATTCATCATATGGTTTTAGTGCTTTAATTTTTATTTTACTTTTTGCATTACTTTGTCATAGTAAGAATATTTTGCAAACCAAGCAGCTGTTTCCATTAATTGAAATAAAGATAAGTTTTATCTCTTCTGAAATTTACTCTTGTAGTTATTTATTTATGATTCTTGATTTTAGAATGGTAAATTGGCTTTTTTTGCTGCCACCCTTGCAGCTTCATAAGGGTTAATATACACAACTCTTTATCAAAATGTTTAAATCCCTTCAGTATGCACTACAAATTTGGAATGAAGCTGTGTTCAAATTTAGTCTATTTATGTAGGGAAAAAGCTTGCTGAAGATGTTGGCAGTAGGCTATGTTGATGTTCTTGTATTGTGGGATTAATTTTTTTTTCTAGGAATGACAGTGATGACAATGACAGCCACAGATTATGATGACCCTGAAGAGGCAAGCAATGCCAGACTCACCTATTCAATTGAACAAAACCAAGTTAATGAACAAGGGGAACTGATTTTTAGCATAGAGCCAGAAAGTGGTGTGATCTCAACTGCTGTGTGTTGTCTAGATAGAGAAACTAATCCAGAATACACTATCAAAGTTGTTGCTACAGATGGAGGAGGGTTAAAAGGTTAGGAAATACAGAGTTGTGAAAAATGTTTTTATCATCTAGATTACCCTAGTACAAAAAATAGTACTTATATAATTTTATAACTTTATATACGTTTTATTATTTCATGATACCAGAATTTAACTATGCATTGTTTGGACAATAAGGTAAAGTAACTTATAAGCGGCAGTTGAACTGCTGATATTTATACTTCATTAATTCTTGCCAGAAAGTTAATAAAAGATTAACAACAGTTTTTTTTTCCCACTTGTACTAAGGTACTGGCACAGCAACCATTAAGATAAAGGACATCAATGATATGCCTCCAGAGTTTACCAAGAAAAACTGGTATGTTCCTGTTGATGAAACAGAAGGTGACAATATTCCAGAGACTCCAATTCTTGTAGTTTCTGTCAATGATAAAGACTTGTTAGAAACCAATCGTTTCAGTTACAAGGTGATCGATGATGCTTTTGGTTCAGACAGATTCACGATGGTTACCAATTCTGATGGCACAGGCTCACTAAAAGTAGCAAAGGTATGAAGTTTCAGATAAATTCAACTTTGATATTTAAAGTATTAGGTCGTCAAGTAATTAATGCCCCCCCCTTTTTTTTAGATGAAAAAACCCAACCAACTTGTGTATCAAAACAAAACATTTACTGAATGAAATAGTTTCCATTCTTATTGATGATGCTTTTCCATCCTACAGTCAGGCTGTTAATGCCCGATTAATGAGTCCAGGTTTTGGGGTTGGAAGTGATTTTTGTCTAGGACTGAGCCATTGCTTTTGGCATCTAATTTGCATATAGAATCCATTTTTCATCACCAGTGACAATTTTGTCCAAAAATGGTTCACGCACATTACATGCCATAACAGATAAAACAGCGTTCACACATTGGAAACGATGATCATCAGAAAGTTCGTGAAGCACCCAAACACCTTCTTTAAGGAGTTTCCCATACTCCTTAGATGCTTACCTGTTGTTTCACGAGAGATATGCAGTGATGTTTAAGTGGGTCGTTTAACTATTATACATGATGTACCTGTTTTTGTTTAGGTGTTTATGCGACAATTTCTTGATGATCTAATATTTTAACAATGTAATGCATCAGTGTAATAATTCATCTACTATCAAAATCACTGTTTCAATTTTGTAGTTTTTCTATATAATTGTAGTCTAGTGTAATTGATCATTGTAGAAAAGCTGGTTTTCCTGGTAACAGATTTGGAATAGTTGTTTTAAATTAATTGTCTGTGTAATTGCCTGAATATGGAAAGGTTTAAAAAGAATTTGAAAAAGTGGAAAGTGGTTATTCAATTAAAATTTATCAGTCTGGTGAATTACAAACTTAAATAAAATTGATAATATAAAATATGAAAATTTTCAGTTTAAATAGAACTGTAGTATTAGTAAAGATTAGAGATTTGAAGTAATTTGCCTAATGGCTTTCAGGCTTTGGACTATGAAGACATGCAACAGAGGTTTGGCTTTAATATAACCATTCAAGTGAGTGACCATGGAGGAGAGTCCTCTGAACCCAACCACCTAGATTATGCCAAGGTTCAAGTTAGGCTTAAGGACATAAACGACAATAAACCAGAATTTGAGAGATCTAATATTGAAGTTTCAGTACCTGAGGATGCAGAAGTTGGTCGCACATTGGCATCATTTACTGCTACTGATGCTGACCAGGGTGGACGGTCTCATGTCAGGTTAGTTTTATTTTATATTTTTGAAGGCATATAATTATGATTTCCACTGGTCAGGGAACACTAGGAAAAAGCAGTGAAATTTATATTTTATATCCCTAGCACAGGACATATCATTTCACAGACAAAAACCAAGAAAAAAGTCAGTAAACTGTGTGATTCAGGAATGTTTCTAGGATATGAATGGTAAAAAAATAAGTTATTAGTGACAAAAAGTACATGTAGGTTAAGTCTGACACATGTAGCACATAAATGTGTGTATTTTATGCTTAAACATTGTTTTGTTTACTGTTAAGTGTCATGTATTACAAAGCCAACCATAATAGATTACATAAACAGTACCTAAGTTTCTACATAAATGGGGTTTAAGAGCATCATCTCATCTTCCTAAAACTTGGATATGAAAAATCATTTTACGACAGCCTAAAAGCCATTAACAAGTTACTATTTAGAGAAAGGCTGGTTCCATTAAATAAGTTATTTAAATCTTCAAAATTTTTCATACATTAATAAAACAGTCCGTGTCAATAGTCATAGAAGGAATGTAATACCCTTGATATGTATTAATGAGTCATCAACCTATTTGTGTAGAAAAGATTTATAGGGTATCAAAACTTAAGGGATTTGGTTATTTCTATAAAGCCTAACTTACAGTTAGAGAACAAATTTGTGAGCTGTTATTTTAATTTAATGACTGTACTTGTATCTATTCAATTAAAAAAAAAACAACTAATAATTATACAATGGTAATTTGGAGATAAAATTGGAAGAAAAAAACCGGGTTAAAAATATTGAAATACAGAATGGATCATTGAGAACAACTAATAATATGGCACAGGTAAAGTTTTCTTATAATTCTATTTTTTGTCAATAAATCTTTATAAAAACAGTTGAACTTGTGACAGTGAATAACTGAATGTCTCGTTTACCTAATAATGTGTAATTTAATGAATCAGTGTAGTATTGTGTATGCTGTAGTAATGTTTTGTGATTGAAGTTAGAAAATATGATCAGTGTGCACTATCATAAACAAATGAATAAATTGCCTTTGTTACATATGTTTTTCTAAAATATAAAAAATTTTGAGAATGGCATAACCAATTGTATTGAAATTTTGCAACATGACATTTTAGCAAACTCTGACTCTTAACATACAGCCTCTCAGGCTAATTAAACCGTGCAAGTTCACAGATGATTGTAGATACTAGTTCAATGATACATTACAAGCATAGATCAAGTGGTCGAGGGATAATATAGTTGGAACAGGGATAGATTTGGCATAAGTTAGGAAATTTCGTTCTGTCCATAGTGTGGGAATTATATATAATGGTTACATTCTGCTGGTAAATAATTATAAACAATATTTCTTGGGAATAAGGCATAATTGTATATGTGAATTTTGAGTAAATATGTCATAATTTATTGAAAGCACGATTTAAGTGTTAAATTTAATGTTATATAAAAATATAAGTTCTCGTATCATAATTCTTTCATCTAAATCTGTGCAGCTACAACATTTTTTTTATTTTCATAAATGTACACTTTTTTTCTACACCAGCTATACCATTGATCGATCATCTGACAAGAGAAGGCAATTTAGAATAGGCAAAGATGGTGTAGTCAGTATCCAAAGAAAACTTGACCGAGAAGATACACCCAGACATCAAGTGAAAATCCTTGCTATTGATGATGGTAAGTTGGTTTTAATATTGAACGTGTTTAAGAAAATATATAAATTTATTTAAGTCTAATGAAGAATAACATTATTCAAAAGTAGTAACACTCTAAACCTTATGATTACTGATCAAAGGGAAGAGATTTGGTTACTTTCACTTTTTAGATGTAATTTATTTTTTGTTTTCCTTGTAGCAATCTTAGAATAGTTTTAAAGTAATTCCATGTCTGTTACTAACAATTCTTGATTGACTTGCTTAGAATATCATTACCCTGTTTGAAAGTCTAAAATACAGGAGTAACAGTAATCACATTTAAACAGATACCTGGGTACATAAATTTTATGGCTGTACTTTTAAGGTATTTTACAAAATAATTTTCTATTACATTTTGTAGTTTCCAAAAGCAGTCACAATTTTCAATTAAGAGTTATTCTTATATGGTGCATAATGTATTATAAAACAAATTTATTTCTTTAGGTGAACCCCCTTTAACAGCTACTGCTACTCTGACAGTTGTAGTCAGTGACATCAATGACAATGCTCCTCGTTTTCTAAAGGACTATCGTCCAGTTATAATGGAAAATACTAGACCCCCTCAGAAAGTGGAAGAAATCCAAGCTACTGATGATGATGATCGCTCTAAAGGCAATGGCCCACCCTTTACTTTCCGTATGGATCCCGAAGCTCCGGAAGTTATTCGAGAATTCTTTAAGGTTGAACATCAACCTGGTTAGTGCTAATTTTTTTTAACATATCTTAATTTTAGTGACAGCTATAAGCTGGTTGGCCATGTACATCTTCAAGGAGTAACATTAAAATGTCAAACTACTAATATATTGCTGTCTTAATGAGTTTTTTTTCTTGCAATAAAATTTAAACATTATTAACCAGTATCATAAAAAATAATATAATTTGTAATCTGATTGATAATGTAGATTCTTTTAAATTTTAGAACTATCCAATTCATAAATATGCACAAGTATAAAATAGTCTTGTAAGTTACTCCTGAGGATGACGTAGATCACGTCGAAACATATACGTGTAGAGATATTTTAAAGTGGAAGCCGTACGGCTTCAATAAAGTTTTTATTGTGTAAGTATAAAACGTTGTTTTCAATTATTTATTATAATTTTAGAACTATCCAGTTCATGTTTAACAAAGTCATAGTAACAAATAAACTTTCATATGTATGTAGGAATTGCTTTTAATAATATTGCAAATCATTTCGTAAACATGATATATTGTTAGATATATGAAAAGTTTGTGTTATTAGTGAGTCTAGCTGTAAATACGAAACACTAGTTTTCAAATATTTGAAAATAGTCTAATTTTTCCCTACAGTTTATAAGTGTCTTTTTCAAATAACGCAAAGTCTGGATAAATTTCTAAATAAAATCACTTAATATTATTTACAAAGTTACGAAAAATAATATACGTACAACTTCATATAGAGGGAGCAAATGGTGATGGTATGGCAATAGTCACAGCACATGTGGAATTTGATCGAGAAGAGAAAAAGGAATACCACGTACCAATTGTGATCAAGGATAGTGGGGTGCCACAAAAGACAGGAACTAGTACATTGACTGTAATTATTGGAGATGAAAACGATAACCTAATGCTTCCTGGTCACAAGGATGTTTTTGTGTACAATTTCAAAGGTTTGTCTGTGTATAAAATAGATGTAGGTGTTAAAATAGCTAATTGTTTTTGCTAAAACTTTATACCAGCACATCTATCTGGTATTAACCCTTTCGTAATAGGTTTGGTATAATATATATGAATTCGTTTACACAGTTGCACACGTTAAGTTTTTATACTATAACTTTTAGTTCAGTATGTGCATCTTCACAAAATTTGGTATACGTTTAGTAAACATTACAAGTCTTTTGTACACAAAAAATCAAATTTTTTAATGAAGTATTTTTACTAAAGATTTGTTTGTGAATATATGGAGTTTGTTTCGTTACTAGTCTGAGTGGAAGCAATTTTCATGTTATGACTAAAAATACTATTCTTCATCCCAAAAATCTTAAATTTCTTTTGTGTAATCTTTAAAACTTCGTAAATACATTTCAAACATCTGTTTTTAGTAAATCTATATCTTAGCAGTTATTTAATGATATACTTGAGTCTTCAGCCTGTAGACAAATCCTGAAAGTATAATGAAAAAAGAAGTTGAAAAATTAGAAATAAAAGAAGCAGCTGTGCCTTTTTTTTCATTATTGTTGGTCACGAAGTTTCAAAGTACTTCTCTTACAAGTTTGAACTGCTAAACATTTTATATTTATTTTATGTGTTTATTTTACTGCCAACATCTAAGTAGAACTCCTCTGAAAATAAATCAATAAATTGCCGCTTGTGCCAGTAGACTGTTTACGTGACACCACCGTAATACAATACTACTGAAAGCAACAAAGCATGCACGAAAAAATAGTTGACTCGACCCCTGCTCTGAGAAAAGGATGTCTAATGTATCAGGTTATATGTGCTAAAATGTTTTCTTGGTAATTTCGGAGTAATCATGCTGCACTTAGAGTCAGTGAAAACGTTTATGCTGACAACAGAATGTGTAATTTATGGGCTTATGTGTGTATTCTACAGTGTTCACAACAAGACTTTTCAAGAATAAAAACACTGCACTTTGAACCTGTCAAAACATTTATTATGTGGTTTGGTGCCAATACAATAAACATTACAATTCTTTGAATATTGGTAATCCTTTTGGGGTGTTTGGAATTTAGCAGCATAGGTGTACAAAGATGTTATTTAAGCACATGCTTATAAAGTCCTATTTCCCTTTTCAGCACTTACTTGTCAACTAATAAAAACTTTAGTTCTGGTACTACTTATCACACTCATTTAGTTTTGCAAGCCTTATTACATAGGAAAACAATGATTTCTAGTACTTACGAGAAATTACAGAAAATATTTTGCACTCGTGTGCTTTTAGTGCTAAGCCTTTTTTATTTTTTCGAGTTGGGTGGGTGAAGAAATATAATTTTTGTAGGCTTCAATTATACATTTTAGAAAGAAAAAAATACATTACTCTACTAGTACACCCAAAACATCTATTACGTGTTTGGGTTTATAAATAAAGTATATATATTATAAACAATTTATTTCCATTTAGAGCAACAACTTGGTCCTCACCATTCAACAATTTTGGCAAAATTATTATTTTATTTTCCAAGCTCTTTATAAACAACTGCAAGAATAACGTAAAGCACAACTTGTCCTTTGTATTGGTTATAAACAGACCCTTAAAAAAAGTAGGTGGAACTAAAGAAGTTTGGAAAGAATGGAGTAGGAAGAGGAGCCACTCTCGTTGATTTGCTAGATACATTGATTTCTCAGCAAATCAAAGTGTTGGGAGGTTGTAAATTTATATTCTAGCTTTCCAGTATCTAAAATTCATGTTTCTAATTTTTTAACCACTTGTAGAGGTATATAGTAGGCATATAAAAATATAAACTGAGCAATAAGACAGGAGGAGGTGCTATGTGTGACACACACACAAATCAACATTTGCTTTATTTTATTTATATTTTCTTTTGAATTAAGAAATTAAAACATGCATAATATTAAAATTTGAAATATAAGCAACGTTTTGATGCCAATTTCATTGATATGTAGTAATAATAAAGTTTAGAAAATAAACATTTTTCATTGTTATAATGCCAGAGTGTTGGTCAAGTTCAAAGTTAGGGTGAGGGACATTATTCTCCCAGGAAAACATCTTATCAGGAAGGTCCCAGTCATCCAAATCTTCAACATGAACTCTTCCCACAGGTGTTGGAGGAGTTGTACCTAAAAATTGTCCATTTGGAACTTTACGATACAATAAAACAGTAACAACAATTACTGTATTTAGTAATCATTAACATGCTTATTAGAAAAATTACTATCCATGCTCTGAATACAATTATTCTCATGTCAGCATTTCATGGCTGTACAAAATTATTACCATCATGTTTCATATAGATAACACAACTTCACTCACGTAAAGTAAACAATCACAAAAGGTACCTTGGTTAACCCTTTCGCAACAGGTGGGTCTAACTGTGCATGTCATGGTCTTTTAGTGATTTTAAATTATAATGTTTTAATGCAGTTGTACACTGATTAACAGCATACTGTAAAAAAAATACCAACGCAACACATACATTTAAAATGAATATGTTTTGTACTTTATCGTTGTACATTACCTATAATCTGAGATCTCAGCTTAAAATGTTAATAATTTTACAACTTAATCCTAGTTGCTGATGAATTCATTCAGACTAACTAGCTATTATGGGTTACCAATCACCATAACTTGATGTTCTTACCATGGATCCTGACAGATCCAGAGTTATATATTGCTTCTTCGGGTATTTCCTGAACAGTGACATTGACAGTGGCTTTTACTTCTTTCGTATGCTTTCGGTCAAACACACTGAAACTTAGGAAGAAGCTACCTCCTGATGTAAGGCAAACATTTTAAAGTTTTAATATGATAATGTAACATTTTTATACTTTAATTCTTAAATTTGATACACGTACATCTGCATCTTTTATGTATATTAAATTTTACATTTTATAACTTGCTGTACTCCTATTACTTAATGTAACAAGAAAATAGTATAACAACTGTTTAAAATGGTAATGTGTTAAAACAAGTTTTTATTAAACTGTTTGTGTTTCATTCAGGTACCTCGGCTGAAGACTTTGTCAGAACTTTAAGTAGGAAGGGTCATTCCACGGTGACCAGTAAATATAACAAATTCAGAGATGTCATAGCTGAACTGTTAGAAACAGACAGAGAAAATGTAGATATTTTTACTGTGTACCCCAAACAAGAAAGGCCTCCAATTACAGATGTTAGATTTTCTGCTCATGGCTCCCCCTATTATAAAGCTAGCATGTTAGATGGTGCCGTTTCTCTAAATCGAGGGCTGGTGAGTTGCATAACTTTTTGTTTATATATATACATATTTGTATATTATCACAAAATGTTGGTTGAGTCTGTCACTTTTTTTTTTCTCGTTATGTTTCTATGTCACAATGCATGTTAAAGATTTCAAACCTAGGTTTTTGTAAAGAATGTGTTCTAAAATGTGGAATATATTTTCTGGGATGTGTCTTCTTCAGCCATGAAATTTATTACCTCTCAATTCTCCAAGATATGATTTTGGAGTTATTCATGTTATCTGATTTAAACGTGTGTACAGGTGTGTCTGCAATGATGTGGGATACAGCAGCCTAAAACTGATAGATATAGCTTCCTTTTGTTCATAGTATACAGACGTTTAATTTATCCAATTTGAGCCAAAGTGTATGGTTATCTTTGATTTCAAAGTTGTTGGCTGATATTTGTTTGTTATTGCACAAGCTCTGGCTGGAGAGAATGATGAATGTGTATAGTGTGATGTAAATATTTATGAAAGTTATTCTATACATAGGGAAATCAAACTGTCAAGAATGTGCTGTGACAAATCAAGTCAAGATAAACAGTATTTAGTGATTAAATAGAATTCAGTTTGATGTTTGTTGATATTTTCCACACTTCATCATGATGTAGATTTGATGACTTATCTGTATATATTTGACAGATTATAAATAATTTGATTAGGTTCTATATTTTTGTGATTCCCATGAACTCTTACTTCCACCAATTAACCAGAAGAAGCTGGTCCATTGAACAAGAAGCTTGCATATCATAAGGCATATTCTATAATCTGCTAGCACATTTGTTCTACTCCTAGTTGTCCTTTACAATGTTATTGGCATTTGACTTGCAGGTCTGAATATGTATTGTTTTACACATGATAATGTAAATATCAAAAGGCAGTATGTGATTGCTACTCAAAGTGACACCTTTTTAAAAATGAAAATTTGTACATGTTAAATAGATGGGAAATGATTGTTCTGTAATGTATGTTGTATGAACATAACCTGAAATTGTTTAAATGACATACCCCTTGAACATAGATTGTGTTAGATTTCTCTCAAAGCTGCCCAAATTTTTAATAGTTTTGTCCAGAGGGACTGACTATGCATAAATACTTTTTAATTCATTTGACCAGCATATCAACAAGTTGTTCCAGTGAAGAGAATAAAAGTCATGATGAGAAAATGTTATAAAGAGTGGGTTTTGGTACCAAAGATTCAACTTTTGTTTTATACTTTGTTTTTAGACATTTATTTAAGTCGTATGAAAAGTTTCTCCAGATGGCAGAAAATATAAAACTAATTGAAAGTCGTGTCTAAAAAATCAAATACTAACTGCACATTTCACATCATTAAGTTCCTTTACTGGTGTTAGTTGTCATACTTTCTATATTGAAATTTCTAGCTTAAATAGGTAAAGAGGATTATTTTGTAACAATATGATTATTTATATGGAATCAAAAATATAATGTATATGATTATTATTGTATTTTTCATGACATGATATTTATTGCCTCAGATTGAGAAGAAAGTTGGTATCAACATCACCATGGTTGGAATCGATGAGTGTTTGATTGAAAATCTAAACTGTGAGGACAGCTGTACCAATAAGCTAATAGTGGAGCGTCAGCCAATTGTTGTAAATGCCAATAGGACTTCCTTTGTTGGTGTAAACAGCTGGATTAAACCAATGTGTGTATGTGGTGCAAGAGATTTCTCTGAAGAAGAGTCGTGTAAACAGAGACCACTTCCTTGTTTTAACAATGGTAGATGTAGTGATGGTTCAAATGGAGTCAAGTAAGTTAAGTAATATAGTAATGTATAAATACAGATGTCTTAAGAATTTTGAATAGGAATGTGTATGATACAAATGAAATGATTACCTAAAAATTGTTGATCAGTATCTCAAAATATATTTTGAGTCTTTCAATTAAAATATTTTAAGAACTGGATAAAACAATGTTTTTGTTGCTAATATTCTATTTAAAGCAATTACTTTCTAATGACAACCATACATTATCCTTGTTCAGATGTAATTGTACTGGACAATTCGATGGACCTCAGTGTCAGATCACAACCCGTTCGTTCAATGGTAGAGGGTGGGCATGGTTTCCAGCCTTGCAACAGTGTGAGAATTCTCATCTCAGTTTAGAGTTCATGACCCTGAAACCCAATGGTCTACTGCTGTATAATGGACCTATCACTAACCCAGAACCTCGAGAGGTTGGAATACAAGATTTCTTGTCCGTAGAACTTCAAGATGGAAGGCCTAGGCTCTTGGTGGATTTTGGATCAGGGACAGCAGAGGTTAGAGTGAACACCAAAAAAACCCTGAATGATGGAGAATGGCATAAGTTAAACATCTTCTGGGATAGAGAAGTGAGTAAGATGATTTGAGTTTTAGTTCTTCTTGAAAGTAAAAAAAAAAAAAGCATTTTATTTCATTAGTCATATGTAAAACACTTGAAAAAATTGCTTGTGTAACAATTATAACAAATAGCTACTTATTTGCTCTTGTATATTTTTTGTTGCCTAGAAATTGATGTGCACATATTTCAGTATTACAAACCACTTGTTCTAAGAAAACAAAACTTTACCAAAAGAACGTTGAGATACATACAGGTTTTATAAAGGAGAGTTTGGGTGTCTCAAAGACTGCCACAGAAGGGGTCCAATGTGCTTTCTATTATTCTAAGTGAATGTATTAAGCCTATCCATAAATGAAACTCAACCACTGTCAGCATCTTTGTTCTGGATAGTGAAAAATTGATTTTTTCAATATCTCACACACTGAAATACATTTCATTTAAATCACTAACCTCATAATGTCAGAAAATAGAGAGAGAAGAGAAATAAAAGCAATACAGTTCACACTGAGTTGTTGTTTAAGTAGTTTGCTAATATAAATTGCAACTTCAACCACTACTGTATCTGTTGTTTATCCAGCCAGCCTGAGAGCTCTGTTATTGAGCATCAGCCCTGTATATGGCAAATATGGTATGGTTGATACATTATTTTATACTCTTCTTTACTTTCACGTAGAGGTTCTTATAATTAATATTGTATTGTCTGTTGACATTCTGGTCACTAGGCATGTTCTGGGATTGCCAGTTCTTCAGAATGATGAGTAGGAGTAGGTTAAGTCAAACAAAGTAATGATCATGCTCAATTTGAAAACTTTTCCCTAATTCTGATGTGTAATGAAATATAATTGATACAAATAACACTTCATCATCTTGTTCCACTTCACAAGAAAACAGCTGTTGTTGTTGTCTCGATTACTACTATGTCTGTTATATCCTAGCTAGCCTGAAGAACACTAACATTGGATAAAAGGCCTCAGCAGCACTGAATATAGCCGATATGGTGTGGTGAATACATTGTTATATGGTCTTCTCTACTTTCACTCAGAAGATCTTATAAATAATATAGTTATTCAGTATCATATGGTTTGAAGCACATTATATTGTATCCAAATAAGGTTTATTTTTCTCATTGTGAATGTGGTGAAATGTTTTTGTTATAACAAGTAATTTTTAAGATATGGTCATTTTGAACATGAGGTTTTCATTATAACCACCCAGTAGATTCTAATAGGCTCTTGATTGGTGTTGCCCATTGATGAAACAAATAATATAAAGATATGAATCTTAAAGTAGATTTAATTATACATTTGTTATATTCATTATCCACATTAAATCTGTAACAGGTTATTTCACCAAATCGTTACAGTCTATATTATTGCATCTCATCATGCTCTATGAGATATTTATACATTACGATAATAGCCCTGAAACTACCAGTATCTGGTGGCACACACCTTAGTGACTCTAAACAATGTAAAAAATTGTTTTGTACTTGCCATTCCACTTTGACTTTATAATTGGCTTTGGTATTCATGTGGCTTGCTGATTTGCCTATTCAAAATTGTTTTAATATAATGTACTCAACCCTATATATCTGGTATCTCTGCATGGACAATCACAATTAGTTTGTGTAGCTATATGTTTAGTTTCACTTTGTCTTCTCTCAGAGATAAAACAATTTATGAAAAGTCTTATGATAGATATACAGACAGACAGATAGATACACACACACAAATAAGTGTATAGAAATAGTTCTATACATTTTTCCTGATGACTGTTTGTTAGTATGTAGTCTCAGTTGTCAATAAGTTAATGACCTAAGTTTTTGTCACTATAATATGTGTTAGTTGGTGAATAGTCACTTCTAATTTTAGATTCAGTGATATTTGATGTTTTGAAGGTCATTCCTAGTCTTTATAAAAAAGAGATGGTTATCTTGAGAACTTAGTAATTGCAAGCCTAGTAAGAAATAGAAGTTATGTTACACTGTGTAGTGGTGAACAAACATATTTTAAATCTTTAAATTTTATGCATTACATTTTCACCTAGTGTTTACAAAGGAAAAATATTTATGGAGATGTTAAATAAGATCTAAAACTATCATACTGAGTGCAGGTTACATTTGTTTATCTTGCAGGGTTTACAGTTACATGTTTCAACGTGTCCTTTAGAAAACGAATTACATAGTCATACACACACATGCACTATACTTACATTTTATACAACATAAAAAAACTGTCTCCAAACATACTTATACCAACATAGATTAGTAAATGAAAGGTTGAAGACAAGATACAGGAAGTTTTAGAAAGTTCAGAACTTAAATGTGTCAGAATTTTCATTGATTGTATGTTTTGTTTTTTAATTCCAGAACATTCGAATCAGAGTAGATGATTGTATCCGTGCTGAGATCACTGATTCTGAAACACCCAAGTTTGACAGTTCAGGCTGTGAAGGCCATGGAACCATTCCTCCTTTCAATGAATTCTTGAATGTGAATTCCCCACTTCAAATTGGTGGAGTCCACCATAAAATTTTGAACTTCACCTGGCAATATCAACACACTAGAGAAGGTTTTGAAGGCTGCATAAGAAATGTATTTCATAATAGTGAGGTAATTAAGTTATTTTCTTAATGCGTTGTACTTTGTATTGTAAGCTTTCTGTTCTTATGGAAGAACAAAAGTATCAGTACAAAAATTAATAGGAAAACTGGTTAAGTTAAAGAATTAAAGTGTAATATATTGGGCCAATCTTTTTTGATAATTTATTAATTCACAGTATTATAAATACTTGTATAAAATTTCCTCATTTAAAAACTCAAAAAGATGTAGTTTATAAAGGGCAACTAACTTGATAAAGTAGCCCCTTGCATAAAACATTAAATAATAATTGGACTTTATAATATTTTAACTTAACAACATAAAATCACTGTTAGAAAACTAGTTTCAGTAGTCTCCCTTATGTTTATGCAAGTGAGGAATTTGATGATTGATTCCATGATTTGAAGCACTTGTAAAAGAACACTTGGTGGCATTTGGTTCATGACATTTCACTTCAGTGTAGAGTATGGTCACCAAAAGTAGCATTAGTCAGCCTGGCACCAGTATTCTCAGAAACTCTTGAAAAACTGTTTTCAGAACATATTTATTGTTTGGAGTCACTTCATGGGATGTCATGTCTCACACATGCTCAATGGAATTGAAATTGGGTGAACATGGAAATCTCTTTATTTACTCTGTCTTTCATTCTGCGGACTTGTACTGCTAGAAACCGGGTTTCGATACCCGTGATGGGCAGAGCACAGATAGCCTTTTGTGTAGCTTTGTGCTTAATAACAAAGAACTGTCTTTCATTTTTAAAGAAATATTTCAGCAAGCCTAGTACACTGAAAGTGGTTATTGTCATCTGCCAACACTTTCTGGACTATATACATGCTAAAAGCACCCATCATTTTTTATATTCTTATAGTCAAAATACTGAACTAAATTTTATGAAACTTGGTATAAACAATTTAAATAGTGCATGTATGTCTCATCCAAATGTTTGAGGAACTCTGCCATTGGTTTAAATGTAGATGCACATTATGTTAATGACATTTTGAGAATCTTGTTGCTAATTCCCAAGAGTCTACTATGATTGGTGAGCTTCTATGAATATCTAGTGGCTTTTCACATGAGTGAAACATCCATACATTTTCCTTGATATCTGGTCATGATTTCTGAATGATTTGGTACACAATCTCTGAGATTATCTTTAAATTGACAACCTAGACAAAGTGGTATGAGGCCATGATACATAGCACAGGTAGATGCATTTTATGCCACAAGGCAGATCACTAAATGCCTGATTTGCATAATGATTAATTGAGAGAGTATCGACCAACATTGTTTTCTAACAATGGTTTTGCATTTTCATAGCAATAATATTACATCTACCATTTATCCTTTATTTTGTGGAGTGTATATTAAGATTTCCTTAATCTATTTTATAATTAATGAAATGTTTGTATCAGTAGAAATTGTTAAACAAAATTATAGTTTATTCTGGCAGAATCTGTGGTAGAAAAGAAAACGGACTTTGAGTCAAGGAACTTTCTTAAACACTACTTACAAGAAGTAATAAAAACAATTCTTAATTCCAAAGAATGATTTTATTTTTTTCCGTAAACTTTATTCACAAAATGCATCTTTAGTTGGGATAAGTAGGAACTTTTTTTTGTAGTGTGTTGAATAGTCATTACCTGAAACAAAGAGTCTGAAGAAAAATATTTAGCAAACATATTTGGGAAAACATTAAAAACTTTCCATTTTACAATTACTTGAATAAAATTTGACGTAGGATGTTGTAGGTTTAAATCTTATAATTCTGCTGCATTCTATACTATGTGTAAAGGTTTTGGTTTTGCTGAAGTTATCAAATTTAACTACATGGTGGTTCAGCTGAAATTATGCATACTGACTGTATGTAACAACAATACTTGTATTGTAGTAGTCAAATAGTTAAATATTTTTGTGTTTAGCTGTTAGACTTGTGAAGTTATTTTGTAAACTTTATGTGTACTGAGGGCCTCGAGTATTTTCTTATGAAAATGTGAAGCTAGATATTTTTAAAAACTTTTAAAACAAATATTTTATTTTGCAGATGTATGACCTTGGAAGTCCAGGCAGTTCTGATGGTAGCCAACCAGGTTGTCCACCTGCAGATGATAGTTGTAATGCTAACAGTATTAATTTACCATGTGATCATGGTAAATGTGAAGGCACCTATCGTTCATCTCGGTGTATCTGTGATCCTGGTTGGCATGGGGCTCACTGTAATCGAGGTACATATTTAAAAAATTATAAAATACTATTCTCTGTTATATACCTTTGAATACCATCTATTATCAACAGTTTAACTGTACAGGTATGTGAGTATTTTTAATGATTTTTTTTCAAAAACATTTTTGATATGTAAGCTTAGGTATAATTTCAAAAGTAAAAGAAATTCATATATAGATAAAAGGATAATTTGATTGGATTTAGTGTGTATAGTTAACTTGTTTGTAACAAAAATTAATTGGGTAAAGGCTCTGAAATTTCTTTGTTATAAAGTGAGTTAATATAAATTTTAATTGTAGTTAGGTTAAGATAATTATTAAAATACTTGCAACTTATTAAGAAAAATTATTTTTACAGCCACTCAAGCCAAGATGTTTCAACAGAGCAGCTATATAAAGTATGCTTTGTCCTTCGAACCAGACAAGTATAAGACTGACATCCAGCTCATGTTCCGTACTCGACAGAAACATGGAGAGCTTTTCCGGGCCACGAGTAAACATGGTCGAGAATATTGTATTCTAGAGGTATATTTTTCATTTGCAAGGTTTTTTTTGTTCCCAAAGTTTTTATAACATTTTAAATGTCCACCACAATATCTCTAAAGCAGTCTTATGTATATCCTTAAACAATTATTGGTAAATCTAGAAAAGCTTGCATTTTTTTGTTTGTTTGTTTTGTTTTTAATATATTTGGCATATAAAATTTAATATAGTTTAAAATGTGAAGCAGTTTTGTAAGGAAAGAAGTCATCAGCACTTTGTGTTTTTATGGATAAAACAGGACATTATTTATATTAAAATTTACTCAAAATTCAAGCAAGTCACGTGCCTAGAAAATTTTTTTAAAGCTGAATGTCTAGATAAACTTTAAATTAAGATCACTTTAGTAAAGCTTAAAATGCAGTTTCTGATGTTCCACTAGAAAATTTATGTTTCAAGATAGTCTTGAAATTAAAGTTATTTAAATTACTCAGTATATATATATTCTACTCTGGATAAAATGTGAATAACAAAATGTACATAACTGGAACTTTACCATGTTTGAGAAAAAATATAAAGAAATTCCAATTTGCATTATCTTGCAGTATTAAAGTTTATTTGCTGTTTTACAGGTTCGGGATAAGAAACTCCACTTTCGTTTTAACCTCAATCAACACAGTTCCACAGATGAACGAGAGCTGTGGCTACCTCATGTGACTGTCAGTGATGGTCAGTGGCACACTGTTCAAGTTCTTAGGTATGGAAGCACAGCCAGTATCTCATTGGATGGAGGTGGAGGACGGCGTTACAATGAGATAATTGACTATAAGGGCTTGCATCAATTGATGGAAATGGAAAAACAAAATGTTATTGCTGGAGGTGATGTTCAGTACGTAGGACCAGGAGTTACGGTGGTAGATAATGATTTCCATGAAGGTATGAAGCCCACAACTGCTGCATTTTCAGATCCATTCTCCATAGGTAGATAGCGCTGATCGAGCCTAATATCATTCATGCAGCCTGTATAAAAGTGAATATCAAAAATTTAATTACTGTATCTTCTCATTTGTAAATCGTGTTTTACTAGCATGGCATAAGAACAAGATTACAGAATAGATTTCTTTAATATCTGATAATATGCTGTATTTAGTGAATTTCTTTTTTGTAAATTTTTGTTCATAAGTTGATAGATCCCCCTCCCCAAAGACATTCATAACTTGTTATTGTAAGATGTGACAGAAACTTAGTTTCACAAATGCAATAAAATGTTTTGAATGGTTTCATTCACACAATAAAGGTCCCACTATTTGCTAAACATTTTTATTGAAATTACAGAACCCAAAACATTTGTTAAAAATAATTTCTGGAATATTAGGTTAATGGAACAATCTTATTGATGGTTGTCCTTCTAACAGTCCGTGCAAAAACATAATCTGCCCTCCACCATTTGTTTGTAAAGATCTCTGGCTTCTACATGAGTGCAGGTATTTTTTAAGATAAGGTTCTTCATGGCCATAAAGGTTTTCGTGACTACTTAAATTAACATTATTTCTCATCCATTACTATATGAAATATACAAAGAGGGTTGATTTATTTGGTAAGAATGACTGACATTTGTTAATACAATGCTCTTTTATATTGTTTCATGGCAAATTTGCAACAATTTCCCAGTGAAATTCTGGCCCAAGTAAACTTACAGCTAAGAGTATCTAGCAACCTTTTCTGGGAAAGGATATTCATATACCAAAATAATTAGACTAGAGAACTAAACAGAATAGCATTTCGCAGAAGGAAGCATTTAGGACAAAAAAAAGGATTCAAGGTCGATCAGGAGTAATTCACTCATCCACAAAATAGTGATGCTGGGCAAGTCTCATCATACTGTTAATAAGCAATAAGCTTCCAGTTTCATCTGCAAATCAATGGCTGTTTACTTAAATATTTCAAGAAGCTGAACTTATAGCATTTATATTTTTAGTCTGCATAAACATGATCTTGATATCCAACATCTGTAGTTTGCTATTTATTCTAGATAGAAACTTTATGCAGTGGAGATTGTTGTCAGGCTGTAGTATGTAGTCATGACCATTGATAAAGCTGTTACAAAGGCAGCATGGTACCTGTAACATTGTTCTTATAAAATACAATTAACCCTCAGTATAAAGCTAAAGTTTTTAGCTTATATTTGATGAAGTCCATTTACTGTTTTGTTTTTAAAAAAAAAACTTGTATATGTCAACCAAAATATTTAAGATATTTTGTTAAAGTTGTTTTTTCTGAGTTATGTTGATATATGTTTTACTTGGAAAAATGAATGTATGTTCCGATTGTAATATATTTGATTTGCTGATTTAGCTGTTTACTGAAGAGAGGAAAAGGCCAGTTAATACCAACTACTAACATTTCTGTAACCCTCAGCATGCAATTGATTGTTTTTTTTCCTTTTTTTAACAGTTTGTATTACTAAATAAAGTAAAGAGACAGGTTCAGAAAGTAAAGTTTTAGTATAAATGCTTTTTTTACTGTTAAGGAACAATGATTTGCATTTGGTTTTGTTAAATGTTTATGATACGAAACGTATATGAACAGAGTAATAGCACATAGTAACTGAACTTTAAATACATCTGAGTTGTATACTGCTCTTTTTTTTCTTGTGGCTTTGGTCTGATTTACTTACTCAAAATCTCAAGCTTAAAAGTAATGTATTATGTTATGGTTGTTAATGGTAGAACAAACACAGTTTGGTTGCACTTTTTTGCATCAGTTCCTTTAGAATAGTTTTTCACTGGGTAATGCATGCTTGATTAAAGCTAAAATTAATTCCATGCCCTTTAACACTTCTGAAGGCTTTCTTAATTTGTAGAAGATGTTTTATAAAGATATTATACTAACAACAGCTACCTGTGGTAGGAGGAATTCAGTCTATGTAAATCATATTATTGGAGGATTCAAAATAACATCACTGATTTTCATATGAAACTGAAAAACTAATGACTAACTAACAGTATTAAAATCAGTAACTGACGTAATGAATTTTTAAACAGATAAACAAGTTGCTTACTTTCATGAACTTTAATTCAAATGATACTTTTATGGTCCTTACTCTAACAAATAAACCTTTAATTAAACTTTTAATAGTTTTCTTTGAGAAATTTAAAAGCAGTTAATACTTGGATTGAGTTCCTTCTACCAGTAACAAAGATTTGTAGTAACCTGCTTGGTGATGGGTTGTATAGCAGCAAACTAACAATCGAGCTTGGGATCTTTTGCTACAGGTGTCGTGATGGTTTTGTAGTGACAGAGGATGGTAAAAACTGCACTGATGCTAATGCTTGCTTGAGTGATCCTTGTTATAATGGTGGCACATGTGTGGACAGGCCAGACGGTAAAGGGCATTATTGTCTGTGTACTGACAGCTTTAGTGGTAGTGATTGCCAGTCAATGGTCCAGGCAAAAGTGATGAAGTTAAGCATGGCAGCTCTTGCAGCCATTTTGGTCTGTCTCCTTAACATCTTGAGTAAGTATATCGTTATAAACAAAAGGTTGGAACAGGAAAGAGCTTTGTGTGACCCAAAAATGTGTTTCTCACAAATCTTAATTGCATGCCCAATCTTGTGTAGCAAAGTTTCTATGTCTTCAACATTTCAAAGTAGGCACTGAAAATAGTGCTTGCGTTTGATAACTACTCGGGAACATTATAAAGCAAAAAAATTTGTATGAATGTGTGTGTGTGTGTGTGTGTGTGTGTGTAGCACTTGGAAATTTTGGTGATAAATAGTAGTAAACATGTATAAATGGCTATCTATAAAGCTTCAGAAGATACAGGAAAAAATTAGAATTCATCCAGTAATAGCTAGATAGAAAGAAAATTTCATATTTCAAATATACCAATAATGACTATTGGGGTTTAGAGATAAAGCAAACAGTAATTGACCATAAGTGGGTGTTTTTCTTTAGTTTCCACAACTAATATAGCTAGAAATTGTCCATTATGAAAAATATACACACACATAAAATTAATTTTCGTATTTCTCACTTACATGAAAATTTCTTAGTTCTAAAATTAGCCCTAGCTTTTAGGAAACATAATTTTCTTTGAACATATAAAATTTTGAAACGTATCTGCATTAAATTCTTTAGTGTTTATTACTTCCACCCAAGTATTAAAGTTAAGAAGAGATTGTTTAAAACCTGGTTACAAAATGCTAAGTTAGACCATGAGCAGTTTTAAGTGACGAGTTACTTGGTAATTTTTGTATAACATATTAACTCACCTTGAGCAATATTAAGTATTTATATTATGAAAAACAAATCTTAGTGCATTATTATTTTTATCATATAAGAATGTTCATGTATAGGGATGCATTAAGGTTCAGAGTAAATCTCGCAGCATTATAGACATGCAGTTATAGTTTTCTTGCTTGCTAATTTTTTCCTATCTTGCATTTATCACCTTGGGAGCATTTTCCTTGTGCTTTATCAGCAGAGACTGTGTGTGTTTTGTGTATGTAAAACGTATAGAATAGAAACCAAATTGCACATTTTAATTCTGCATCATTTTGAAATGCTGTAATCTAGTAAATTTCAAATGAGGAACACTTAACTCTTTCTTGGTCCACTTTTTTTCTTTTTTTTTTTACATTTTATACAATTTAGTGTCATTATTTACCTCAGATGTCCTATGGGTTTTGAGGTGTCTGAAGACAGGCTACAGTGCCTGGATGAGAATGAATGTCTCACAAAACCATGTGGCTATGGTGGACACTGTTACAACAGGCCTTTTGGGAAGGGTTACTACTGTGAATGTCCAAGTGGATGGTCATGTGAAAATTGTACCTGTGCTGAGGATGAAGTAGGAAGTAAACTGAGTGTGCCTTTATTGGGTCTTGGAAGTGATGCTTTAGCCATAATTCTGGCTAGCTTAGCAGTCTACTTAAGTAAGCTTGTATTCCCTGGATTTTATTTGTGTAAAGAAACAGTGTATTAGCTTCATTGAATGTTCTATTTCTCATTGACATTTTTATTCATTCCAGACTGCAGTGCAATTTAAAAAAATGAAATAGACTGTTATATGCATATACTCACAAAACTGGACATTAGAACGTGCTGTTCATGATGATTAATGTTCGTTCTGTATTTCAGTAAGATAATAATACTCCTATTTTTACCTTCCGTAGAATAATACACAAATTCAAATTATGTAGCACTCTTATAACTATAGATTTGAGTAAAATAGGTGATAGGTATTTAATCATAGTCATAAATTACCTTCAAACATACATTTCAAGTTGCTTTACAGACAACTTGTTTCATTAAAGATGTTCTAAAGTGTAACGGAGTTTTAGTAAAATAATAATGTTCAACTTAAGGTGTATTCAGTTCAGTATCTTTGAGTTATATGAATTAATTGTATAATCAGAACAGTCATTAACTAAAAACAATTAACAAGGAAATTTCTTTTTAAGCATCATATTTTAAACATTTTTGATGTTGGACATGACCAAGGACTATTTCATCAGAAGTGCATAACATGTAACCAGGTGACACCAAGTAATTTGTGTGATTTTTTTTTTTCAATGCGTGGAATCTTTAAAGATATTTAAATTATTAGTGTATCACATAGTAGCATCAGGTAATACTTACACGAGAGTTCCTCTGAAGTGGTTTTGAAAATTTAAATGTTTTGCAGTCTTGTATAGTCTATATACTGTAAATAGTGTTTGTTTGTTGTATGAGCAGCATAAGATTCACAAATAGACAAAGTTGTAATGTCAGTTGTTATCGTGTACACAGTGATTGTAAAGAAAACCCAATAATTAACATGTAATTTTAGGGAACTAAATTCTAGTAGATAAGTTGTATTGTGGAAAACTTAGTTATGGTAAAGCTTTTTCAAAAACTGTCACAGAAGGTGTTTGGTTTGCTTTTGATCATTCTAAGTCAGAATATCAAGTCTATCCTTAAATGAAGATGATGCAAGACTGTTTTGCAGTGTTCGTTAATTCCACTATTTGCTCTATACCAGGGGTCACCAAACTATGACCCACGAGGTCAGTTCATCCGGCCCGCCGCTGCATTGTGCCACAAATGAGCTAAAATATAATTATTTATATGGGAAATATCATAGATTGTAGATAAACTTACTATGTAGAAAAAATTAAAATAAGTGTAAGTAAAAATGTCCAAATTTGTCCAATCTGATTTTTGTATCTGACAGTAATATAAGTTTTAGGAAAATCAATGAAATAAAAAATTCGGCGACTTTGGATATCAGAGCGTTTTTTGTGTACGTACCTGCAATGAGAGTTCATTCCTGCAGTCGCCTCTGCGCGCATTGTTGTAAGATGATACAATGCTTACAGGCAGTTGATAGAAGTAGTGTGACGAGTGTGCGTGTGGTTTCACAGCTTTGTGATAGAGAAGACGTGTGCCTGTATTGTGTGTGCTTCTACGTATATTTGTGTGTTGTACATATGTGTTTATATATTTATATTCAAATCTGGAACACTGGTTCAATACATGGATTAAACCCGAACAGGCGACTTTGGATATCAGAGCGCTTTTTGTTTAAGTACCTGCAATGAAGTTTCCAAGAAAAGCGATTACGAGCCTGCTGCAGCGATAATGTTTTAACTTGCATTGTCGTGTTTAAACTGGTTTGAAGAGTGCTGTATATGAAAGGGACTGACTTCAGTGAATTATGTCATATTTTGCATATTTGAGTGTTGAAAGAGCTCACAAGAGGTAAGCATCTAATATTTTATAACTTTGGTATTTATTTAAGCCCTATATTTTAATCTCTATACACTCAAAAAATGACGTAATTAAATTAACGAAGATTTTAATTAAATTAGTGTCAAATTTTTAATACTATATTTGCCTATTAAGATTCTTCATATTTTTAATCAATATGATCTTATTTATTTTTATGAAGCTCTTCTAATTAACTTACATAATAAATTTTAAATACATTGGCAAATTATAAAAATTGCTTAATAAAATAACTTATTGGGAAAAAAACTTTTAAACCAATTACGTAATAACATAATTTAATGCAATGAACTAGTTACAATTAGTTTGTCATGTTTATATACATGTCAA
>NW_013665638.1:1643214-1643891 GCF_000517525.1 Limulus polyphemus | reverse complement strand
GATCGTCAAGTAATTAATGTCCCCCCCCTTTTTTTTTAGATGAAAAAAACCAACCAACTTGTATATCAAAACAAAACATTTACTGAATGAAATAGTTTCCATTCTTATCGATGATGCTTTTCCATCCTACAGTCAGGTTGTTAATGCTCCGATTAATGAAATCACTTGGCTTTGAAGCAAAAAACATGTCGATGTCCTCTTTAACATCTTCCATGTTTGCATACGTTTTCCTATTACGATGGTGTTGCAGCAAACTCAAAAAAATGGTAAACTGACGGTGCCATATATGGAGAATATAGTAGGTGGGGGGGAGAGAACTTCCTCACCCAACTACATAATCTTGTGTGCATCAAACGTGCCACATGTGGGCATGCATTGTTGTGGAAAAGAAGAACACCCTTCCGATTGATGAGTGAAGGGCTTGATTTAAATGTTCCAGTTGCTGACTATAGATCTCTGCATTCACAGTTCGCTGTAGACTGGGGAGTTTGAAATTAATTACTCCTTTGATGTCCCACCAAATGCAAAGCATCACTTGCTGTGGATGGAGTCCAGGTTTGGGGGTTGGAAGTGATTTTTGTCTAGGACTGAGCCATTGTTTTTGGCATCTAATATTCGCATATAGAATCCATTTTTCATCACCAGTGACAATTTTGGCCAAAAATGGTTCACGCACA
>NW_013665638.1:1641608-1642214 GCF_000517525.1 Limulus polyphemus | reverse complement strand
ATAAACTTACTATGTAGAAAAATTAAAATAAGTGTAAGTAAAAATGTCCAAATTTGTCCAATCTGATTTTTGTATCTGACAGTAATATAAGTTTTAAGAAAATCAGTGAAATAAAAAATTCGGCGACTTTGGATATCAGAGCACTTTTTGTGTAAGTACCTGCAATGAAAGTTCATTCCTGCAGTCGCCTCTGCGTGCATTGTTGTAAGACGATACAATGCTTACAGGAAGTTGAAACAAGTAGTGTGATGAGTGTGTGCGTGGTTACACAACTTTGTGATAGAGAAGACGTGTGCATGTATTGTGTGTGCTTCTATGTATATTTGTGTGTTGTACATATGTGTTTATATATTTATATTTAAATCTGGAACACTGGTTCAATACACGGATTAAACCCGAACAGGCGACTTTGGATATCAGAGCGATTTTTGTTTAAGTACCTGCAATGAACTTTCCAAGAAAAGCGATTACGAACCTGCTGCAGCGATCGTCTTTTCTGCTGTACCGTACATCAGATTAGTTAAATTTACTCCAATATTAGTTAAACATACTCCAATATTAGTTAAACATACTTCAAAATTAATTAAACATACTCCAATATTAGTT
>NW_013665638.1:1636923-1640960 GCF_000517525.1 Limulus polyphemus | reverse complement strand
GCATGATATGCAACGAAAGTTTTGCCGTTTTGAAAGAGTACAATCTTCGGCATCACTATGAAACAAAATATCTGTCAACATATTCAAAGTTTTCTGGAAAGTTG
The DNA here is from genome assembly GCF_000517525.1 of Limulus polyphemus. Lineage (NCBI taxonomy): Eukaryota > Metazoa > Arthropoda > Merostomata > Xiphosura > Limulidae > Limulus > Limulus polyphemus. The sequence continues at coordinate 1,640,856 of NW_013665638.1, read as the reverse complement.
CGTTCTGAGAAATTTGAGTTCATGAAATGTACTTTGGAATCTCAAAGAAATCTCTTCACGAGATTGTTTGCTGAAAATGAATCTGTCATTCGTACAAGTTACAAAATAGTGCATAAGACGGCAGAGCGAGGAAAACCGTTTACTGACGGCAACTTCAAAGAGTGTATGATGGAAGCAGCAAATGACTTGTGTCCTGAAAAAGTCGATTTATTTTGATGTATCAGCCTTTCAGCAAGTTCAGTTGTGCAGAGAACAGAAGAACTTGGAGAGAACATAGTGTTACAGATACGCAAGAAAGCTAGGAGCTTCTTGTGGTATTCTCTGGCACTGGATGTGTCTACTGATCTCTCGATTATGTCACAACTTCTCGTGTTCATTCGGGGTGTTAATTTGGACTTTCAGATCACAGAATAGTTGGCATCCATTTGCAGCATGCATGGAACAACAACTGGAGAAGACATTTTCATGGAAGTGCAGAAAACTTTGCAAGGCTATAACCTTCAGTGGAATCAGCTTCGATGTGTTACAGTTGATGGAGGAAAAAACATGGCTGGAGTGAGGAAGGGTCTGATGGGGTAGATACGAACTAAGTTGGAAGATCTTCAACTCCCGAGCACTCTTTTTATACACTGCATTATACATCAGCAAGCATTTTATGGGAAAAACTTAGATATTTCTTGTGTACTGAAACCAGTCGTTTCTGCAGTGAACTTCATTCGGGGTCATGCACTTAATCACCACCAGTTCCAGGCTTTTCTTGAAGAAATTGATTCTGTGACTTGCCTTGTCACACAGCAGTGAGGTGGCTCAGCTGTGGTAAAGTCCTGTTTCGTTTTTATAAGCTCCGAAGAGAAATAGATATTTTTCTTACCGAAAAGGATAAAGCTGATCCACTTCTGTCAGATCCTACCTGGCTGTCAAAGTTGTCATTTTTGGTTGACATCACATCCCACATGAATGAATTGAACTTGAAACTTCAGGGAAAGGATAACCTTATCTGTGATATCTACAGAATCATTAAAGGATTTCGGAGAAAGCTATCATTGTTTGAAGCACAACTGGAAGGAGGAAACTTCTCTCATTTTCAGTGTTTCAAAGAGTTTTGCACTGGAATCGCAGAAAATGTCAACCTCGAGTTTCCGAAGAAGATTATTAGTGACTTAAGCATTCTTTGGAGAGATTTTCAGATCTCGACAGAATTGAGAGTGACATTCTTCTGTTCCAGAATCCGTTTGATTGTAACCTTGATGACGTGCCAGTCGAACTACAGTTGGAGCTCATTGATTTGCAAGCAAATGACATATTGAAAGAGAAGCACAGAGATGGAAAACTTGTTGAATTTTATTGCTGCTTACCTGATGTTGGGTTTTCAAAGTTGAAGAAATTTGCCTCTGGTATGGCATCAGTGTTTGGAACAACTTATGTCTGTGAGCAAACATTTCAAAAAATGAAGTATGTGAAGTCAGCACATTGAACGAGGTTGACTGATGAACATTTGAAAGCAATTCTCTTGGTTGGATGCAGCAATTCCAAAGTAAATATTGATGATATCTCAAAAGCTAAACGCCAGTTTCACAAATCTCACAAACCTTTTTCGCTGCTTAGTTTGTGAGATTCGGATATGTGCGCACTGGGTGTGATATAACTATCTTATTGCTAACGTCGCCTTCTTTGATAACTTTTAGAAAATAAACATGTTTGTTGTCTTTATTTTTTGTGTATTCACTGTATTGTATTGAACAAAATGGTTATGCGGCCCGCGCTCGTCATTCTCTCAGTTATCTAGCCCGCTGTGAAAAAAAGTTTGGTGACCCCTGTCCTAGACTATACATACATTTGAAAATTCGGACACTAGATGACACCACCATCAATGAGAGAGCATATTTCTCCAAAACAATTTCAACCTAGTTTAGATTAGGTAAGGAATGGAAGGACTTACTGTTGTAACTGATATTCTAAAGGTTTTCTAAAATTGAGGATGGTTTGGTTGATCGACGTTTGGTTAGGGGTTAACAATGTAAAACACAACGGGTTTCTCACTTCCCACGATAATGTGAACGGCCATATACTAGCGCCATCTAAGGTGTATTAACGGTGTGTCTAAGAAAATTATAAATGGAAGTATTGCATATCTTTAGTGCATATCTGAGTATAAAAGACATTTTAATACTTCTAATAAACGACCTTATAATATCAAATTTATTATTTTTCTTTTTTAATTGGACACTCAACGCTTTGCTTTACAGCTTCTTCAGGAGCGATTGATTAAAACAGAAACCGTAATTAACCGCACAAAGCTTCATTTTGTTTAGATAGTGAATTGTAATAGAATCTATAACGACAGAAGATTTATATAAGCTCAAACTCTCATCTTAGAGGTGTTTCAGGACGTCATTTAAACGCACTACATAAACTCTTTAGTAAAAAAACTCTCATTTTAGAGGTGTTTCCAGGGTGTTATTTACCATCAGATGTGTTTAGGTTAGAAATACTGTAGAAACACAATTACAGTGAACTGTAGTTATAGTTATTTTAATACTAGTAATAAAAGACTTTATAACACCAAATTTGTTATCTTATTCTTTAACTGGACGTTTTACAGCTTCTTCAGGAGCATTCCGCTAAAATACAAACCGTAACTGACAGTACATAGCTTCAAATGGTTGAAAAAATAAATTATAATAGAACCTATAGCGTGTATTTTACATAATAAGTAGTCAAGTTTATTGTTGAAATAATAAGATAAAAAATAGCATGTATTATAATTATAGGCTCCATCCTTTGCTCCTGCTCATCTGTGGTCGTAGTTGTTCGGTGAGAACATAAACTCTCATCTTAGAGGTGTTTCAGGACGTCATTTAACCGCACTACATAAACTCTCATCTTAGAGGTGTTTCTGGACGTCATTTAACCGCACTACATAAACTCTTTAATAAAAAAAACTCTCATGTTAGAGGTGTTTCTGGACGTCATTTAACCGCACTACATTAGTGCGGTTAAATGACGTCCTGAAACACCTCTAAGATGAGAGTTTATGTAGTGCGGTTAAATGACGTCCTGAAACACCTCTAAGATGAGAGTTTATGTAGTGCGGTTAAATGACGTCCTGAAACACCTCTAAGATGAGAGTTTATGTAGTGCGGTTAAATGACGTCCTGAAACACCTCCAAGTATTTCAACATCTACAGGAGTTTAAGAAAGTTTCATTATTCGTTAGAAAATAAAACACATTTATTGTTTCCAATTTTTCATAGGAATTTACCAATCAAGAGATAACAAATTTTAGCAATAAAACAAACATTCTCTGTAAAACCATTAACTGCCGTTTTTCAGTCTTAACGGCTCCACGTGAAATCTGCTACTTTAACGGTTTTTCAAGACGAAAATGTCAACGTATGCAGATTTTGTAAAATTTGAAAGCAGGTCGCCTTGTTATTGTATAAAACCAGGAATTCTGTGGTCTGTTATGCTGAAAGAGAAAGCATCACCATTCCTCATCTTTCACTTAGTGACTTCTAGATCGAAACTTCAAATTTCAAATTTCTACCCACAATATACTAGTACAGCACATTGGACCCTATAGTCATTTGTGGATTGAAACCAAGTCAAATATGCGCCAATTCCTCAAGAAAAATATTTAATTGTGGAATATTTCATTTTCCACTACCAAGATGGATTTCAATAATAACATATAAACGTGTATTTCATTACCTTTAAAAGGCATTAGCTAATAGTAGGCTTAATTATTAAAAATTTAATTGAACTAATAATACAGTAACACGTAATTTTGAGTTACACTATTACAATAACACTATGCTACATTCATGTGACTAACTGCTACCACATTGATCGGTGTGTGTTTAGTGTTATATCTGGCCCAGCAAGTGTTTAGTGTTATATTTGGGGGAAAAGCGGGTAGGACGAGAAGACGAG
>NW_013665638.1:1635104-1636026 GCF_000517525.1 Limulus polyphemus | reverse complement strand
CCAAACAAATTTGCCTATTAGCCTCGTTTATGTGAAAGATGTATAAAAGAAATTATTCCTATTCTTATCCCAAAAACTATATAGTTAGTGGTATACTGAAGTTAAGTATTTCAGTGAGTACTAGCTCTCATATTGACATTTGGTCAATGATCATACCAATCCTTCTTTGCTTTTACTTGACAGAAATAATTTTTTTTTGTCTGCTTGTAAATGTCACTGATGTAATTTGTTTTTGTGTTAAAAAAATTTTGGAATTGGCTTAAATGTTCAGGTGTTACTTCTTAGTTAATAGAAAATCAAAATTTAGAACTTTTTTTGCTATTGATTTTTTATATTATTATAATTCAAAATAAGTGTTTATCAATTAAATATTTCCATTATATTGTATACTGTAGTCAATCCTGTTTCACACATAATATTATTTTAATCAATATATTTTTTATTATTTTCTATGTCTAGTTTTGGTACTAGTTATTGTTGCATATACAAGGAGTCGTCGACCTGATGGGAAGTATGGGCATGGTGAAGTAGATGATGATGTTCGGGAAAACATCATCAGTTATGATGACGAAGGTGGTGGAGAAGATGATATGAATGCTTATGACATTACTCCTCTGCGTATACCAATTGATGCAAATGGGTTGCCAATTGGAGCTAAGCCTGGACCAGAAAAGCCCCCAATGAAAGACCCAAGACAAAGACAAGGTGGGTGTTCTAACACAAATTGGAAGATTGTATTTGTACAAAGCAATTAAACTATTTTAAAAAAGTTCTAGGAAATTGCATTTTACTAAATCAATTTTATATTTATTTTTCACAAAAGAATACACTTTTTTTGGACATCCATGTATGCTATAGTAACTTATAAATGTAACCTTGCTAATAACCCTTTTCTGGTGTTTTTTTTTTTTTTTCTTTCTTT
>NW_013665638.1:1634133-1635081 GCF_000517525.1 Limulus polyphemus | reverse complement strand
TGTTTTTTTTTTTTTTTTTTTCAGGTCCCTCTGAATGAAATTCTAAAATCATTACTTTGTTAAACATTGCTGTTTATATTCTCATAAGCAATTTAGCTGCTAAACTCATCTCATTCAGGTCTGTTCTCAGAATGTTAACCTAGTAATGCCTCTCCCTTTTTTTTATATGTAAACTTTCATCAAACCCTCTTGCAAGAAGTTTAAACAAACTGTAATGTATGAATACCTCACATTTCCCAAGCACAAGATCATATAAATTTGATCTGTCACAAATCTTGCAAGTTCCTTTATGTGCATCTCCAACCTTCTAGTAGTTAAGTCTATATATACCTATAATTACATCTAGAACATTTAAGTTCACATATAACTTTAGATATTTTTAATAGGAAATTCTGCATTTATAAAAAATAAAAAATACTGAAGTGTATTCTTAGGTTTATAAAGTACTTGTAAATCAGTTTTTTGTTAACTCCAAAAAAAGGCTTAACTATATGATTTTTTTTACAAATAACTTTATAAAATAATATTATAAATACTGTCATGGAACATTAAATTTTATTTGTTTAAGTGTTTTAACCCTATTCAATATAATATTTTTATCTATCAGATTATTTTAAATAGCAATTTTATTTAAAAATAATTTTTTTAAATACCTTATGAGTGTGTGTGCTATTTATTTTATAGGGCCAATTATTTAGTAATTTATCCAGATTTGCTTTAAACAAATCTAGAGTACAAACGATAAAATATAAACCTATAAATATTTTGTTAGAATACACTTCACACATAGAACTACTGTTCTTATTCTTTACTACCATATCAATAAAAGCAAGTTGACATTCTGCATATGATCTGCTGTTAATCTTAATTTTAATGCTAACTACAGAGATTCGATGACAAGGAACCCACTTTGAGACTAATAATGGTTGGAGACGGCTTGAATGGGTA
>NW_013665638.1:1623062-1634123 GCF_000517525.1 Limulus polyphemus | reverse complement strand
CCAACCATTATTAACTACAGAGATGTCAACCATTCTTGTTCTGGCAAAATCATTCTGATTTTTAACCCCAAATTATGTCGTTTTGATCATACCCTAGCTACATGATAACTATAAAGTAAACTAAAGGTAAAAATAACAAAGAGCATCTACCATAACTTCAGATGTTGCAGAGATGTAATTCTGAATATACTACTCATTAGCCTTTCATTAAATCATTCATAATACGTAAACCATGCATTTGTATACTTTACTTCATGGGAATTCAGCATTGCTTATGGTAGGAAGATTAATGCAGAAATTAAATCATTCCTATCTTTCTGCTCTGATTCTAGATTTTTTAGGCTTGCATCCCTATTGTACATTAACTAAGCTTGCAACTTTTAAGATGTAAATCTGACTTGCATGCTCAAAAGCACTAAAGATGACTTTTCAACACATGTTCTGTGACATATAGGCTTCAAACTCAAGGAACAATTCCCCCAACCATTGTTTTTCATTATGGCAAAGCAACAAGTTGTCAAGTGATGGTGCTTAATGCCATTGCAATTTGTCAGGGTTATAAGCCTATGATTCTTTACAGTAGATATCTGTGACTTGTTGCCAATAAATTTCAATGATAAACAAACAGTACACAGTTCGCTTGTTTTAAAATAATATCTTAAAACAAGTCAAACATGCATACAAATTTTCGTTACACAGTTCATTACCACAGTTGAATCCAGAGCTTTAAATAACTCACTCTTTCTTCAAAAGTTCACGCAGGATGGTTATTTTAGAACCCAATTGATAAGACAAATTTTTCTTCTCTACTCTGTTATTAAAATACAATCTGTGATTTATTACACTTTAAAAGTTGTCACTATTCACTCATTATGGCAAAACTCTCAATCGCCCAGTCTATAATTATCTCTTTTTTCCTTTAATAACTTACTTGCACTAAATTAGTCGCCTATATACATATTGCCCAACTGAGACCTTGAACTTTCTACAAACTATGAGATGTTATGATGTAACAATACTTACTTAAAGCAATGAGAAAATACAGAAGGTTTGAGGAGTAACATGACATCAATTCACAACAAATGATTTGTAAACAATATAATTAAGCAAACTTGTCATAACTATTGCTCCTAAAAATAACTTACTTTAATGCTCACACAATATAAAGTAAATAATACTCTCATACTAAACTTAAAATGAACTGTTGTATGTATATCTAACACAATTCCATCATTTTTATCATATGTATTATATCAAATAAATAAGATTCCTTGGTGGTAAATCCTAATAATTCTGAAAAACATTAGGAAATCTTATAACATCTTCATTTTGACATATTAATATATAAAAGAGACTTCACAGTTAATCTATTACATGCATTTCTTGATACATTTTTCATTGCAAATCAACAGGTATTCTCATTTGAGCTAAATAGGTAGAAGGCTGAAAGATTTTTGTTTTCTAGGAAACAATTTAAACTTATTGGAAAATTGACAAAAATTTGGTTCATATTTAAGACATAAATTTCATCAAGTAGTAGTAGTATACATTTGATTAGCTGAGTGCAGTATGTTTTATTCATTTCTCAGTCCATAATCTATAAATTGTATTATAATTTGATCAAACAGTGCCACCTGGTGGGCAGCCTGATGTTGGAGATTTCATACAAGATCATCTGGATAAAGCAGACAATGATCCCAATGCCCCACCATTTGATGACCTGCGAAACTATGCTTATGAAGGGAGTGGAAGCACAGCAGGATCACTCAGCTCTTTGGCTTCAGGAACTGATGATAATGAGCAAGACTTTGACTACCTTAATGGATGGGGCCCCCGATTTTCCAAACTTGCTGATATGTATGGTCAAGGCGAAAGTGAAGAAGACTAGTCAGTCATCACTACACACTTACCTTGTTGCTGGCCATACCTCTACTAAATCATTCCATTGGATGTGTTCTTTCCCTTTAGGACCAGTGACAGATTCACATGGGAAGAGTTTCTTCCACCTAGAGACAGTGTGACCTTAAAATTGTTGTAGTAACCCTTTAACACAGTGTGTGTATGTATGTGTAAGAGCATGTTCTTTTATAGTCAATATTTTGTGCGTATTCTTTGACTGGCAAAATTGATGTCATATGGAATATTTATCATATTTCGCTGTGTTTAGAAGCTTTTGTCTACTTGACTTGTAATTCATAGTGCTTGGTTGTTGTCAAAAGACTTACACTAATGGTGATGGGTATTATTTTCAGTCAGATTTGTTGTAGTTATATTGTATTTTAAAGAGTCAGTTTTTATTGGGCTTTTATGGTTTGATATAGATATTAAGAGGTTTTTACAGCATAAGCATTTTTTTTTGTGATAGTTAATAATGCTCGAATCTCAGTCAGACCCTGGTCTGGAGTGTATTTTAGACACATAATGTGTATGGAAGAATAGAGAGGTCACATTTTAATGAAACTTGAAAGAGTAGTAGTGTAAAGTAAGAATTTCTAGGCATGTTGTGTAAGTCTTGTTACTCGCTCATTGGTTCTAAAGGGAAGTTCAAGGAGCAACTGATCTATCTTCTGCCTGCTCAACACTGTTTGGTTATCTTTTTGAGGATAATCTTTAGCTTGTATAATAATGTATTTGTTGTCATGTGTTTGTATTTCTGACTGATCATTAGCATTTATACAATCATTGCTTTTAGCAATTAGAAATACTTAAAGTAGTTTTCTGCTTGAATAGAATCATCTTCTCTCTTTTTTTGTTGAATCACTTAGAATGGACCAACAAGACCCTTGTAATGGCACCATTAGGCATTTACATGAAGATAGGTATTAAGAAAGGATAGAGCTTGATATCAACTACATCATATACAAGGTTGAACAAGAGTGACTTATGAACACAGTTTTATTTAGATGCATTCCAAACGAAACAAAAAAAAAAAGTTAAATGAAAGATATATTTACATAAAGGTGTCACGATTTGGTGCTTGGTTGTCTTCTACATGCTGTGACTGTTATTGTGCTTATCATCTCATGCATGGTTGTCTTGTTTCTGAAATATGTAATCTCAATTTTAATAGTATTTATCATAGATAGCACCACATTACGTTTAGTTTGTCCTTCATTGTAAAATTACAAGTCCAGGAGCAAAGCATTTGATCCAGTTGTTGTACGATTAAGTTATAGCATATCTTAATTAAGTTTGCCTACAGCTAGCACCTGTGGAAGAAGGCACCATCCTATATAGTTTATCTAACCTTGTCTTATCTTCACTGAAATTGAAATTAGCACCATAAAGATGGCTACTGGGAAGCTAAACACTACAGCTCAAACTGCCACATCTCATTAACACCAACTTTTTAAGTGGTTTATGTGGTACAGTACATGACCAAGACCTCTCTCTATAAATAAGATGAAAGATCTTATGTAGTTATCCTTGTATGAAATAGAAATCGGTGGATCCTATTTGTTAAGTAGCCTTTCCTCAGGAGGAATCAAGAGCTAAAGATGTGTATTTGTATTTCTGTAAGCATTAGAAAAAAAAAAGTCCTCAATATTAGTGATATTTGTGCATTTTCATTGTTTGTTCATATTTTTTTAAGTTCATAAGTGAATTTTAAAATGATTTTCATTTTTTTAATATTGTTTTTGTATTGTACACCAAAGTGCTGTGCACTTGCCTCTCATTGACTTTAAAGTTGCACATGGAAGTTAGGCAGGATATTGTGTTCTGTAGGAGTGTGGATTAAATGAGGTTTCTGTTTCTATATACATATAGAAAGAGAGAAAATTTCATGGTAATGTAACAGCTGACATTAACATCATTTGGAGTCTGTATGTTTTAACTTTGTTGTTGTTGGCCATCCATGAAATTTGTTAAATCACACTGTTTTTGACTGACAGGTATCACAAATTCAAAGTGACTAATTCAGTAAAAAATAGGTAAAGCATGTTTTTTTTTTTTGTATGGAGTAAGTTATGACTATGTGTTAATAATTTTACTACTTGCATTATAGTAACAGAAAGAGTAATAAAAAGTGCCTGCTCAGTTACACAGTATGCCACACTTGTTCAGAACACTAGTCTAACACCATCCCTGCCTTGAAGCGAAATCCTGCCACACTGGGCTTTTTTCTTATTTTTTCAAACAAACAAATGTCACTGTATAAGAAATTAAAATCAGATTTGTTTCTCAAACGTATAGTATTCTGATTCATGTGGTTTAATGTATTCCATTGTGTTCCAAGTATTAGAACTGACTTGTGACATTTTTCATCATTTTATGTCATTGTCGTTTTATATCATGACTTTATTGTAGCCAAAAGTATCTTTCAAGGCAGTTTGTTTGATTCAGAACAAATAAATGATATATAGATCCAGCATGTAGTGTGAATTTTCTTTAAGGAAGCACATGTTACACTTTCCAGATTAACTTAGGACACAGTTTTGGTTTTTTTCTAAATATAAAACTTGCCTTCAGTCTGTTAGTATCAATCAGCTTGTGTATGTAACTATGATTTGTAAGACTATTAATTGTGATATAAATTTGAAAACAACTGTGCTGCTTTTGAGACTTTCCTTTTTATTCCATTTCTTTTATCTAGTGATTCTAGTAATATCTCTTCACTAAAATTTCAGAAGATGATAGATACACATTATGAATGTTAAATCCAAATGAATTATATATTTATTACATAGAATTTCAAATATGTCTTTGTCCAACGTATTATGTTTTTAGGTGATAGGTCTGATTCTAAAGTTCACTAAGACTACAGATTACAAAGTTTCAGCAACAATGAGGTCTTCATACTTGTACCCTATTTAAACAGTAAAATGTGTATAATTTCATGAAATTTCACAGTTCTGTGGGTGCTTTTGAAGTACATTTTATTTTGTTTGAGATATTACATATTAAACTTAGTTTTATCACAAAAACGTGCAACAACTACTGAATTGCACTAAATCTTTAACTCAAACCATATAGTTGAAATAAAACTGTCTTCTTCCGTATCATTTCAGTCGCTTTTCTTATTATTAATTGTGTGTTTTGATCATAAATGTTTTATGACTCGGATGAAAACAAAAATTAATTTTGGTTTTGATAAAAGGGAATTACCAACTGAACTTTCCTAGGACTTCTGATCTATTTTGATTAATTAACTTTTTGATCAGAAGAAAAATATTGTATTAAAGGAAAGATTAATTGTATATAACTACCATTCTTACAGCTAAGATGAGTTTTATAAATGTCTCCAAACACTGGTTACACCTTTGTGTATTATTAACTTTCCTTGAAATTGTGATTTATCAACATATTCAGTATTGTTATTGTATTTGTTATAAGTCCAGCAACATTTTTAAAGACACTGGCATTTTCCACCCAATATAATCTACAAATAGTTTTCAGTACATTTTATCACGTATACAAAATAAGAGATATTAGCACTAAGACATTGATTATCTTACAACTTTAAAAGCTTTTGATATCTTGATATTTCACTTAATGATAAAGTATGTAATTTAAGAAAATGGGGGTTATGATAGTTTAAACTTGTTTGTAATACAACAAAAACAATTAAGTCCACCAAAAAATCATGTAAAGATTTTCTTCGTGTACAATTTTTTCATGTACCTGGAATTAAAAAAGCACACACACACACACAGAGTAAAATAATTCTTTGCCAATAAATACCATCAAACAACTTAATTTTCTTCGTAAATATTATTAAATAAAATGCAAGCTACAAACATGTATCCAATGTTTGCTGCTAAAATCAATATGTTCATTCCAATCTGATTTGTCAACATCGTGGTTTTATTAATCTCAAAGAGAAAATATTTTTTTGTATAACTTGGATGTGATCTTATGTATCCAAGTTTTTTTGATGATTTTACCTTTATGATAATATGAAATTTGTCTGAAATTTCATGTTGGGAACTATGTCTGTAATGCACTGTTAAGCAGCTTTCCAACTTGTATAGGTATGAAAACAAAGCACCAGCTTGAAAATGCTTGACACACTGCCCATTTTAATATCTGTATGAAGATATACATTCAAAATAAGATGACCCAACACATTCAGAAGTCATTCCTAAAAGTTAATATATGAATTATATTGTTTCACTAAATTAAATGATTTTAATGAGATGCTATACAAAGGAACTTAAAAAGGGCATTGTTCCACGACAAAGTGGACAAGTCTAACTCGCGTGTAGTAATAGATCAAGATGTGTTAGTCGAGCCTTTATACAATACGTGACTTTGTTAACTTTGGTTCAACTTTCACTGAATCAAAATTAATATTTAAGGTATTTTTAAGAACCCACAAATGAAAGGAAAATAGAAGATGCTATGTCAACCACGCTATATTTGTCATATCCAGTGTTGACGAGACCTTCCCCCTAATATTATAACTCGTCTGGCTAGATAGGATACGACCAACATAATGGCTCAGGCGCTATATATGTAGTCATAGTGTGAACAAGATTAACCACGTGAAAAGTAATGACTATAATTTTTATTTGAATTAGTTACAAATCATTTAGCTAGCTATAATGGATGCATTAATGTGCCTTACACCATTGGGTTTCCAAACATTGTCAGAACAATTTGTTTGTTTGTAGTTAAACGCAAAACTACACAATTGGATATTGTGCTGTGCCTCCTATGAATATCTAAACCAGTTTTTTTTTAGCGTTGACTAGCCGCTGTGTCACTGGAGGCTTCTCAGCACAATATTCCGCATATTGACTGAGGGCCCTCAACCTTATGAATCTATAGATACTGAGTATCTTAACAGCAATGTGTATTTGGTATAACCCTCTGCTTTAAGTGGCTGCATGAAACGTTATAACAAAAGTCAAAACATGCTCTGGGTATACAAACTTAAAACACAAGTCTAGAAACGTTTTTAGGCAAGCCCGTACCTGGCAAAACTGAGAGAGAAAATACGAATTAATTTAAAACATGGAATATGATTTCCATAGAAATGAGGGGAAATATTACTTTATTGAATTTGTACAGTGTAATGTCTAACTATAAAATACCATGGTTTCTATCTCTGTCAGTTTTTACATTTGGAGTTTTACAGCTTTTACTATACACTAGTAATTCATCGTGAATGAAAGACATTAGTAAAAACGTGGAAGAAAGATTATCTGCAAAGAAACTGGATGAAAAAGATATGCACGAAGACTATGTTGAAACAGTAGCTCTTTTCGTACCTTACATAGATTAAGGTGTATTCATTTTAGTTGAACTTACTTAAACGGCAACACCTTTTATAGAAAACGTGAGGCCAAACTAAATTGTTTCTCTTAGTATAATCAAGGGCATTCCTATTAAAAATACTTCTTTATCTAGCAGCTGAGCAAATTAATGTTCAGAAGACACTGGACCATCATTTTACTGAGCAGAACATAAGTATATGATACATTTAATTCAAACCTGTATATTTTGTTGAGAAAGAAAGGGGTCTTGGAAGAACAGCATGGACTGTAATTAGTATTGAAGCACTACCATAGGCAATTAATGGAAACAGTTCATCGTGATAATAATGAGCTATTTAACTAAATGGCCTGCAGAAAATTATATTGTAAAGTAAAGCAATAAAATGTTGGGCTGTGGATCAGAAGGTCAATTGTTCAAGCCATGATATGCTGCTGGGCATACTATTCACATTCAACTGTGGATGTTTTATAACTGACAACCAATCCCACTTTTCGGTTAAGAATATCTATGTACGCAGTGGATGCTGCCGACTGATTGCCTTCACTTTGGTCAGTAGTTCTTAATTAAGAATGACTTTGTCTGAACTTTGGGGTCTCTGACCTAACATGATTTGGAGCACCTGGAGAAATCCACATGGACCAAGGAGCTTGGTCTGGTAGTTAGGACACTTGACTCGCAATTTGTGAGTCTGAAACTCGAAACTTTCACTTGATATACTCGCCCTTTCCACGATGGCGGCGTTATAATGTGACGATCAATCCCACTATTCGTTAGCACTGGGTGGTGTTGAGTTGTCTTCCCTGTGGTCTATCTCTTCAAAACTAGGGACAGCTAGCACAGATATCCCTCAAGTATCTTTCCGCGAAATTTCAACAAACAAACTAAGAAGCTACTTTCAATAGTCAGTTGTTTGCCGAGTTGTGTGGGGTGATGAATGTAGCGAAGATGCACACTTCACCCTGTCTCCCCCAGTTTGTTAAAAATAAGAATGTTTCAGAATTTATTATGCTTGACCAAACTGATTGGGACAAACATCTACTATATTGTCATGTAGGGATAACGTGCAACAGAGCAAAACAGATAATGTTTGGTCGAAAAATAGTTTCTAGCGAATATTGTGTATAGTCTAACCTCACCTTCTTCATTTTGAACATCTCGAACAATAATATAGGAACACATGGATCACCAGCTACTGGTAAAGAAACTTCTGAATCTAATATCCCTATTAATAACCCTAATAATCGCATTAGTCTTATCACAGAAAATCAAAGAACACTAGCCAATTACAATATAATGTTTTAAACAGATAACTGACTGATGTCAAAATCTAAATTGTTGCCCTACAAACAATTCTGTTAAAAGATCCGAAGTTCTTTCTAACATTAACGAATTCGCTTGAAAATTATAGCTCGGCGGACTATTTCACAGCTCCCCAGTGGTACAGCGGTATGTCTGCGAACTTACAATGCTAAAAACCAGGTTTCGATATCCGTGTTGGGCAGAGCACATATAACCCATTGTGTAGCTTTGAGCTTAACTTCAAAAACCAACTCTTTCACAATAAATCTAATTTTTCTTATTTCTAACCCACATTCACCTTCAAAGAGAAATATTCTTAAAACTCCTTCGACAAACAGAAAATCAGATTTAGAGAGATAAGATAAGGCTACTAGAAAAAAGTCCCCCAGCGGCTCAGCTCAAAATTAGGTTTCCATACCCGTGGTGAGCACATTACAGATAGTCTATTGAGTAGTTTTGCGATTCATAATAAATCAACGGGAAAAAAATGAAATTATCCAAGCTTTTAATTCATCAAAACATACTTATAACCTCAACCCGAAAAAAAACAAAAAAACACTTCCCTCAAGAACCTTAAATTGTCACAAATATTATAATCAAACCTACTAATAGGGTTGTGCCATTGTTATTCTTACCATCAACTTCATCACATCAATTTCTACAAAAAAAAACAAAAAAAAAACTACTACATGATCTTAAAATGCAGTTCAAAAATACGGTCAATGACAAACTTAAAAAATTCCTTCAAACTAATCGTATTGATAGACACGCATTTCAATACTTAAAACACAAACAGGCTTTTCTCTCCAAACCGAACAAATTAACAACTACACATTTCAATACTTGAAACACAAACAGGCATACCCATAGATATCTTATCTGAATTGCACAATGATAATTAGTCAGGTCGTTTCGTCAATTATAATACAAACATTGTAACTGATAAGTTATCTGTTTATGTAGACCAGGACATAAAACACATCCCCACTACACTTACTTCTTATATGAAAGACATCTTATCAATACCATTGAGGACATTAATGGTAGAGAACCACTGCCTCCCAGCAGGATTCTTTTGAACTATGAACGTTTTCATCCTTTATACTAATATTCCACCTGATGACATGCTTGAGTTGACTTGAGCTTGAATATCTTTAAATTAAACAACGAGCTTTACATTCAGACTAAGAATAATGCCGTGGGTACCGAGATCACTTTTAATTATACTAAGATATTTATTGGTGATATTGAATGATGACAGATCTTAAAAAAATCAATTAAAAACTTTTTTGGACTGCTGTTACTGAATCTTTTAAAAATTATTTTCGTACCCTATCTTCCACAAAACTAATAAAACACACACACATACATATTCTTTAACGATGTCACAATGTCTTCATTACTAAAGTTGCCACCCAGCCCCACTAAATGAAATATTACTTGTAATCAACAAACCATACGCATCAAGAAAACGTGTATTGACGAAAACAGTTACAAACTTTCATACAAAGAAGATATAAACAGTCTAAAATTGATAAACGAATACAAAATGCCAGCAACATTCAACAAGAAACAGTCTAACAATAAAATATTTAACAGTTCTTTTATAATTACATACCACTCAAAATTCAAGAACATTTCATGGTCTCTTATACAAAATTTCCAGCTACTAAAACGTGATTAACGTTTACAACAAATTTTATCTCAAATTCCTATTGTTTTCTTTAAATAAAAATCGAAAGCTATTCTGGTATATGCTAACAACTCCAGGACCTGGCATGATCAGGTGGTTAGGGCGCTCGACTCGTAATCTGAGGGTCGCGGTTTCGAATCCCCATCCCACCAAACATGCACGCCTTTTCAGCCATGGGGAGTTATAAAGAGACCGTCAATCCCACTATTAGTTGGTAAAAGAGTTGGCGGTGGGTGGTGATTATTAGCTGCCTTCTCTCTAGTCTTGTACTGCTAAATTAAGGACGCTAGCGCAGATAGCCCTCGTGTAACTTTGCGCGAAATTCAAAAACAAACAATTCCAGAAAGATCGTGCAAGTTCATGAAAGCTACAAACATTTCTTCTGGGAGAGCGGTAAGTCTATGGATTTAGAACGATTCCCTCGCTGGATACAGCAGATAGCTTGATATGTCTTTGCTATACAAGCACACACACAGAGTTAAAACGTAAACTTCTACGTTCAAGTTTTTAATTATTATCTTTATCTAATAGTCTTACTTACAGTAATAACATATATAAATATATATATAATATTTTGTTTACTCCCTATTTTAAATTTTTTGTTATTTTTTTCTCTATTCTTTCTATATGGTGGATTTTATGAAAATTATTTCATTTTTTAAAATTCTCTTTCACTTAAGTTTGGTTAGGTTATTTTACAGCAAAGCCAAGAAATCGAACTCCGAATTTTAGCATTGTAAATCCGTAGACTTAAGGCTGTTCTACCATGAAACTTTTACTTAGGAACGTTGCAAGTTTATCTTTCATTTTGTAATATTTCACATTTTTGGTCTCATTTTATATTGAGT
>NW_013665638.1:1602164-1622132 GCF_000517525.1 Limulus polyphemus | reverse complement strand
CAACAATGTAAGGTAATTGAACTGCAGACAGAGATTGACGATTGAGTCGAGCACGTGAGTCGTTAGTTGTGAATTATAGCGTTTGTTATAGCGTGACTGTGGAAATTAAGTGTATTGCGAAGTTGTATTCAGAAAAAATAAACCAGTTTTATTTAAGAAAGGACTTGTATCGCTAAAGTTTCTTCGGAAAGAATTTTTACGGAAAACTAACTAACGACCAGAGATGTAACAATATTGATATTTTGTTCTATGTTTTTGTTATCTTGTCTTCGAGTTAAAGTTATGGTGCAAGGAATCTTTGGTTGGAAATAACAGTTAAATAATTATTTTAATTGTTACCTCAAGTGGGATGTTAGTGAATAAGGACTGAGTACCAAAGTTGGCCGTGACCACTTGGTTTGCATTGGAAAACTTAGATATTTTTTTAGCAAAGGAAAAAGTATTCGACAGTTTCACGCCAAACTGCTTCAAACGTAACCTTGTTCTAAATCTTCTAAACAAAACGTATTGTTACGATAGCGTGACCCTGTTAACACGTCATGAGATTCTCAAAGGATCTTGACTTTTCCTGGCAACTCTAGTCTGTTCTAATGTAATTCATAATGTAATACAAAGAAATGGCCACCTTATAATTTTTTACACCTTATCACACGAACATTGTTAATTAACAAATAAAATAGAACCTACTAAGAAGCCACACACTGTCTCGAAGTATCCACTAGTTGTTATCACTTCTTTCATAGACAAACAAAGTTTTAAACTCAAATATCAAATTCAAAAAATAATCAAGACATATTACCGACAAATAAAGCTTCGTTTAGTATGTCAGTATTTAGAATTAAAAAGTTGTTAAAAACCAAAGGCACTCTGCCCATCCCTATGCGCTCATGGGTTATATACAAATGCACAAATACGCGCACACGAGCACATGGGAATTTACGCTAAAAGCAGGTATAAGCTAACTAATCCAACTGAGTTTTGTATCTGAGAATAACAACCACCCTATACTTTAAAACCTTTAAATTCTCGTCTCCGGGACCACAGATTACGAATTCTTTATTAAAGAAAGCCTTTCCATTTTCATTGATCACCTGACACTGAATGATAAAATCACCTCTTCCCTTTTTTGTAATTAATGTGATCAGATCCAGATTTCCAATGTTTTTATTTGATGATTATCATCATTATTAGTGTTATTTTAAAAATGCAGTGTTTATACTTGTATTTAAAATGTTTTCTTTTAACAATATTATTACACATCTGGTCGCACGTTTATCGTACGTTCTATTATATTGTCACCGTATAAATTCTTTCTTTCTAAACTTTTTATTGCTTAAATAATTACTCGTTTAACAGATAATGTTGTTTTTTGTAGTTAGAATATTGGTAACTAACTTTTTGAGGTTTCAATGCTGATGATGGAATTTGGAGCAATTCCGAAACGTTCATAATTAGAGGCGTTTTTTTGGTATTACCGTGTTTTTAATAATTATTTGTGTTTTTTTTATGAGATTTTCAAATCCAGTGATGTAAGCGCATGTGCACAAATGTCTTATGAGGCGTGGAGTTAGTGTTGTTAACTTCGGAGTTACATTAAATAACAATTTCTAGATTTAATTTTTAGTGAAAATTTATTGCAAAGTCTTTGAAGTTAGATTGAGGCTATCAAAATACCATTCACTTCTCAAGAGAAAATCTTGTAAAGGGGTAATTATATATATATATATATTAACTAATGACACAGTTGAAAGCGTAAAACTTAAAAAGTCTAGCACTCCTTCACTTCAAATTAAAACTAAAAGGCTTTAGTCACTTAAGCCTAGGTTAGACCTATCAGTGATGCAACTTGCATTTATTGCTCATTAAAAATTTGTAGATTGGGATCTTTTTTTTAACATATAAGATTTGAGGTACAACAGTTTAGCTTGTTTTCTATGTTTATAAATTTGTGCATAACATTACTGACAATGACAGTAAAGGCTATTAATATCAGTATTACTATTACACTATACTATTACTATAGTATTAGTCATACACTTATGTCATGATGATACAACTACGTACGAGTCATGCGACTGTTAAACTTGTAAAGTTGTATTTACAGGTGTATAAGTAACTGACTATAAACACTAAGTTCTAAAATTTAGGTAAGTAATTTTTATATCATTGATGACCTTTGTACTAAAAATAGGTATATATATATAAATTATAATGTAATCTTCTCATTTTGTGATACTGATAGTATATTACTGAGACCTGATATTGGACAAAACACCTCGTTAGCACTGGATTATAATTTATATAGAAGGTACATTATGGTTGCCATATTGTTATACATTCTTTACTTTCACTTGCAGGTTCTTAGTATTATCACATCATGAAAGCATATGTCATGTCTATAGTCACTACCTTCCATATTTGGACATGACAGTTGTGCAACTATTAGTACTTAACAGTTAGAGCTATATATGTGACAGGAATACATTGTGTGTATATATATATGCTTTGATTGCTTTGTGTTCATACATATTCACATTTCACACTACATAATAGATCTTGGTGTTGTAATATTCCAAGACAATAGTTTTAAACTCCCAGAGCTTGCATTTGGAATCTTTTTTTTTTATGAGATGAAATTGAACTTTTTTCTTACATGATTTGCATAGTTTTCTATGTTTGCTTGGTTGCACAAAGAACCTGGATCAGTAGAGATAGGTGTACTTTATTTTATACATATTTATGTTATGTCACATTTGGTCATATTATGTTAGATTAGGTTATAGTAGATGAAGTTTGATTAGTGTGTAGTTTTACCTAGTTGCAACTGATTATGTTCCACAATGGTCATGTATATAGTAGAGCTGGTAGTTGGAGTAATCGAAAATACAAATTTGTTGAAACATTTCAGGTTTATTTTAAGCTCATATGGAAGTTTAATATATATGATTAAATAAATAAATAATTTGTAGGAAAAGAACTATATACAAAAACTATTCTACCCTGCTAAAATATCTAAGCTGTTGCTAATTAAAATAAGCCTAATTAATTAAGAAAATAGACCATCAAGAGAACCTGAAAATTGTCAAAAGTATCTTCTTTGAAAAAAATTATCATTTGCCTAATTTGTGATGTATCAAATTTTAATCAAATAGATATAAAATAAGCCTAATTAATTAAGAAAATAGACCATCAAAAGAACCTGAAAACCGTCAAAAGTACCTTCTTTTAGAAAATTATAATTTGCTAAATTTGTGATATATCAAATTTTATCCCAGTAGATAACATACAGACAGGAAGGGATAACTTGGGTCTGTCCCTGCACATCCAGCACCAAGAAAAAGAAAACCAAAAATTAAAATTATCCTTTACTTTTCAGTAAATCAAAAATTCCCTTGTTGAACCTTTGTAAGTTGTTGGCTTCTACTGTTGTGAACAGCTGCTCATTATATAATCTAATTACCCTATTTACAAAATATAATGTTTTCTTAACCAGCGACTAGCTTATCTTTTTCAAATCTTAAGCTTGTTTCCTCTTGTTATCTTCAGAACTTAGCTCAAAGAGATCAGAGGCTTTTATCATATGGATATCCTAGATAATTGTGATAAACTCCAAATTGCCCTCCCCCCTTTTTTTTAAGAGAAGAGTTAGTTACCTTAACCTATCCCCTTAATCCCTTTTGCGTAAGACAGTAATTTTTAATCAATTTATGTCACACCACATCAGAATTGGGATAAGGAAATTTTAAGTCATTATCTAGACCTCACTTGGAAAATTTGGTCTCCTGAACTCAGAAAAAATACTACCTTACTGTTAAGGGTTTGGTTCAGAGATGGCAGTGTGCCTCAGATAACTCGTGCACCCCTACATGTTTCAAAAAATACTTGCCTCAGTTAATACAGATAAACCATTTCTTGTCATATTTGTGTAGAAGTATAATAAAATAAATTTTGCTTCACTAATATATAAGTATAGGCTATCAAAAATAAAATAAAAAAACATGCCTTTTTGAGTTCATTTTCAAAAAAATTTCACCAACTTTATCTAGTTCACACCATAACAGTTGTTGCAGTTTGCTAATGTAAATGTCTCAGACACTACAATGTCTTTCATATCCCAGCTGGTCTGAAAAGTCATGGTATTGGGCAGTAGGCCTCGTCAGTACTGGATATAATAGATAGTGTGGTTAAGTTATTTTTATACAAACTTCTTTATTCTTAAAATTTATTTATTTTTGCTAATGTACTCTTCTGTTGGTGCATTGGTTACTTGACCTGCTCTGGGATCAGAAGACTAGCTTTCTAGTTTGCCATTCCTTCTGAATAATGAGCAGGTTAATTCAAGAAAAATAATAATTGGTAGAATATATTGTTAAACTGTTAAAATAAATGTAGTGTTAAAAAATCTTTACACTAATTCTGATGTGTGTGGTGACATAAATAGAATTGATCAAAATTACATTTCACCAACATATCAGTAATGTTTTTATTTTTCAGGAATTTATTGTGGAGTTTATTAATATGTGAACATTGGAAACCTCTTTGCAAACTTCTTGTTTTTTGTTTTTTTTCTGTACATTAGTTGTAAAAGTTCAATGGCTTAAAACAATGCTTTTTAAGTAAAATCTATAAAAATAATAGGTTTTTCTTCATAATTATATGTATATATAATCATAAACTTCTAAGCTCTTTCAAGAGTACGACCTCAGATGAGAGACAGTTTATGGAGTTTATTGTAAGTTATCCATTTACAGTAATGACCCATAAGTAACAATACTTTAAATATATTGTCTTTAAAAGCAATAAAAAGATCAACAAAATTTATGTAGTTTTAGGTCAAGATGAGCTTTTTTTCAAGAATATTTGGAGGCGGCAAATCAGACCAGAAAACTCCAACTCCTGCTGAAGCAGTACAGAAATTAAGAGAAGTTGAAGAGATGCTAATAAAAAAACAGGATTATTTGGAGAAGAAAGTGGAACAAGAACTTAATATAGCAAAAAAAAATGGAACAAAAAATAAGAGAGGTAAATATGATGGTGTAGCATGTAATAGGGTTTAATTCCCTTTTCTCAGTTCTTAACCACTTTATATTTTGATTATTTCATCTATGACTAGCCTAGATTTAATACATTTACTTCAAAAAAGAAATTGGTATTAACTATTAAAACTAAGTTTAGAAGTGTTTTTAAGACAATGTTTGTACATATTTGTATAACTATTGTGTTGTTTATTTATAGAAACAAAGTATTTTATTCTGTTAGCTTCTAAAGGTTAGGGTAATTTGTTTATAATGGCTCCAGTGTAATTTCTTAAAATAAAAACACTTGCCAGGTACAACCTTCTGGTAGGTATTTGTTTCTCACCAAATCAGAAATTTTCAAGAATATTTTTCGTGGTTATGAAAGCAAGTTTAACTTCATTTTTATTCAACAATGATTTTACATTTATCTTTGTTTTCTATAACTTGTCTTTGATAAGTTTACAGTAAAATTTTATTACTGTCTTATAGTAAGTTTCAAACTTGATAAAAAGTACAGGAAGTGACTTGCTAATTTGGCATCACATCTGATAGCTTTTTTCATGAAGTAAAACTGTAAATTTATTATGTTTTTTCAAGAGTGAACTTTAATTGTTAGAAGTATGAATATGCCTAATAGTTAGGTTTAATGTATTTGATCAGCTATTTTAACATGATTTGTTATTGTTGAACTTTAAATATTATTGTGGCTCAGTTGCAAACAAACAATGTTTTATTTAATAATATATCTTCAAATGATCATAATTAAATAGTTAGGCCAGGTCAAGATGATAATAAAAATAACTTTTCTAGAACTATAAGTTATCTAGATTTCATTGTGTACATATCATACCATGTATGATTATGGCTTCCAAAATAGTGAATGTAATGTAAAAAAAAATGTTTCCGTACATACTATAGTTTCAGCAACAGATTCATTTAATGGAAATCAAAGTTTAATTATGAATAATAGTATGAATAATAAGTGGTATTAAAATACAGAGTAAAAGGATGAAATTAATTTTAAAAGAAAAGGAATAGGATAGTGCAACAGCTGTAACAATATTTTTTGCATGCAAAATTATACAAGTTATTCAAAACAGACTTATTTACAGCAAAGTTGTGTTATTATTTAAAGTTGGGACTTAACTTATAATAGTTACTTTCTTTAATTAAAAGTTTAATATTTGATAGTAGTCTAAACCTCACTGCTCAATGTTTACTTTTTTATTCAAATCTGTTTCCAAATATAAGAATTTAAATATTAAGAAATTAAGTGTTTTTTTTCATGAAAACCAATGCTACAATTTATATGATTTAAACCTGATAGAGTTTTAAATTATTAACTAGTAACCAAGTAATATGTTGGTAAAAAACTACCAGTTATTTTTATGAAAACAGTAGACTTACAGTTGCAAAACAAACTCAATACAATTTGAAATGATAGTTTTTTCTGGTGAGCTACATATGTTATTATCATCTTTGAATGAGATCTATTTGGAATCTATATTTATAGCACTGAAGAATATTTAATATCAATGTTCAGGTGTTTCACATATACATGCAAACAATTCATAACACAAGCTTACTGCTTTTAAAATCAGTGAATAATATATTTGAAGCTCTATGAATTGAATTATAATGAAATTAGCAAACTCACACATAAATCAACTTTTTGTTGTCTAAAATGTTGTAAATAAATGAATAATTGATGTAATTAATTGTAGAAAATGTGACAAAGTATTAATTTTATGGTTCGGGGGCATCTTCAATTTGACAGCTATCAAATTCAAGCTGAAAGGTCATGGCGTTATGTATAGTCATATTTAAATGATGAATAGTGTTTATTCCTGCAAAATTATCAGATTCCATTCATTTTGTTCAAACAAATAGAAGTTAAATATTTGAATTCAACTCCCAAAAGACATATAGATAATGAAAAAGCTATTGAAGCCACTGGTTTATAATTGGAGCATTACACCTGTGATTTCAGGTTCATTAATATCAATAAGAAAAATTTCAAATTACCTGAAAAATGTAGATTTAGAAAATGTCTTGCAGAGAATGATTTCTACCTGAGAAAGAAAGGAAAAACACACACACACACACACACACAACAAAAACAATCTTTATTCACAATTACTGTGTTGCCAGATATATATATTACTTACTGGACTTGCATCTCATCGTTTTCTGTTGTGACTGATTGGTTGATGTGGTCAAAAGGAGCCTCTCTTTAAAATATCTGCAGATTCTAATACACTACTATAAATTCAGACAAAATGTTAGAAGAAATATGCCAGAACCTACTGTTGCACAGATCATGGATCATTCTAAACATCATTTATAGGGATGAAAACCCCCTAATTCATATCAATTTGTACGAGTATCTGAAACACCCACTGAGATGGTCTTGCCCCTTGCCAGTGGTTTCAGACAGAAGACCAAAGGGATACAAATTTCTAGCCATTGGCATATACAGCTTTACCTCAGTGAAAATATTAGTGTGTGTTTATGACCTTTCAACATCCATTTAAAAAGAATGTGATTAACTACATGTAGAAGTTGCATGGAAATGCAGAAAAATGTTACTTGAATGTTGCTAAATAAAGGTAGGTTATATACAAGTTGTAGAGGGGTGAAATTCATCATACACACACATACACTCACCTGTTCAATAGCTAACTTTCTTAATATTTTTGTTTATACAGTGGTTAACTAGCAATGAATCCAGAAATTTACTACATTCCTGGCTGCAAGAAACGTGTCTCCTAAACAAACACATGGTTACAGCCACAAGTATACTTTACATCATGTGTAAATTATTTAGTATTAATTAGTATTGAGAAATATTTTCACACATGTACTAGTTTTGATACACATAAACTAATATTAAATTATTTTTCTAAAAATGTTCCTAATAGAATGTTGAAATTTCTAAAGACATGTTTGTACATTGTTGATCATTATTTAATTAATAAGGAGGAGTGTTTGGTGTTGACACGTCAAATGATAGCAGGAGTAAAATAATATAAACAAGTTAGCTTTATGAATAAAAATTATATATATCTCTCAACTTTAATAAGCACACATGTTTTAACCAATATAGACATAGGTCTGGTTTTCAGCAACTGAACCACTGGAAGCAAAAATCACATAAAAGAATGGACAAGCATCAACATTCTATTTTAGTCAATCTGTAGATTTGTAATATGAAAATATTCGATAATAGTCTTACTTATTCATCAGTGAAATATGATGTTATAATATTTTCATGAAAGTAAATATGTTATGAGCATTATGTAAATGTATAATGTCTAACTTTAAAAATTGTTTTAATATTGTAATGGTTTGTAAGTTGGTATTTCAAGGCACAGCCTGGTAATATGAGCTCACCTATCTAAGGTGGTGTGTAAATATTTAAGACTTGTATACATGAAAAACAAGTTTGTCTTGTGGGACCTCTAACACATTTAATATTGACTTCAAGTGGCTTGAGAGGATTTGCATTTTAATTTCTAAAAATGGAAAAGCATATTGTTCACAATAGTATTACACTTATGGAAGACACTGATACTTGTAAAACAAATTGTAATTTTTTTTCTTATTTGGGTTCTGTCATGTAAACCTGAGTCATTATACATTGCATAAAGCACATTGAAACTTAACCTTGCTCTGATTTATATTGATTAAAAGGCCCAACAGTAAGGAAAATAAATCTCATACAAAAATGAAAAATTACTGATACATGTGATGGTTTTCCAGGTTTAATCTGATAGTTTTCATTAAGCCCAGTTAACTTGATTTTATTGAAAATTATTTTGTACGATATATATATATATATATATATGCAGTTAACACATACTTCAATGTGTTTTTGAACCCAAAAAAATCCTTCTTGATTGATGGAGTTAACAAAGAGTATTGTGGAAGTCTTAAAATATCTTACTTGAAATAATAACAATGTTGGAATTGTTAAAAATGGATACTATATGTAAAGTTTCAAGCTGATGTTCACAATAAATTGTTAAGACATATTTGTAATGCAGATTCTGAAAGAAAAGTACAAAATTTTATTAAGTTTAAGAATTAAAATTGCTATTTATAGTTTAGCATTTTTTTTTATCTTTTCCTTGAATAGATAATATTACTACAGGATATTTTATGGTGAAAATATTACACCTTATTTCAAAAACTCAATTTTTTTATATGGAGAAGTTCCTTTCAACATTTATGAATATTGCTGGAAACAATGTATAAATAATAAACTATTTTGTAACAAGCTATAATATCTTTAACCACAGGTTTTGGTTTTACATTGAAAATTTAAAAAAATGTGCAAGCTTGATATGCTTCTGCATGTAAATATTTGCATATTTAAATCAGGTTGTAAATTTTGAGATCTTAAGATCTACTGGTATCAAGTAAGTGAATGTCAGATTGTTATGAAATATGTCTCGTTAGTTTTCTTTTTATATTATCATTATGAACTGTATGTTTAAAACGACTTTAGAAGCTGTTTTAGAAAATATTAGAAAAAATACAACAGCTCATTATAGAGTATATCATCCAGAAAGGGTATTTAGAAAATGTACAAATAGTAAACCATGAAAATCAAGAAGTATAAGAAAATTATATTGTTAATTTGGCTGAAAGAGAAGCTATTAATAAAGTAATACTTTATTTATTTGTAAACAGTGATAACTAAAAGTTGGTCAGAATTAATTTGAAATAATTACAGAACTTTTGAAGAGCACAATACAAAGAAATTAGATGCAATATGAGTTTGAGCTTTCAGCAATATTCATAACTGTCAGAAGGAACTTTTGTATTAATCAGATAAATATTTCTACATTAAAACATCCAAGTAATGTTTAGAAGTTAATGTATTGATCGAGAGAAGTTTGTTGTTCAAACTTTTAAAAATAAGACAAAATATAAAGTGTGTACGATTGTCAACTATGGGGGTTTTTGCGGCTGCAATAATGCGAGCGATTTTGAGTGAGTGTTTTTTTGTTTAATGAACAGTACTTGTGTAACTTAAGAAACTAACAGGCCTGAAAGTTTGTATTGTATAGACCATAGAAAAAGAAGTTTCAATTTCTAGTTAGCTTTAAAATAATATATAAAAAGTGCTTTAAATGAATTAGTGCATCTATCTCGGGTGTTTTGTGTATCTTTCTGAACGTAAGAAGCACTGTTACATGTTTTTATATTCGTACACAACTTCCCAAATAAGTGATGAATATTTCAGTGGGGTTTAAGCTGTGTATGTAAGAATACATATTTTCACATGTAGTTGCTCTTCAAGCTCTGAAAAGGAAGAAAAGGTTTGAGAAACAGTTACAGCAGATTGATGGAACTCTGACTACAATAGAGTTCCAAAGAGAAGCCCTTGAAAATGCAAGCACTAATACTGAAGTTTTAAAAATAATGGGACATGCAGCAAAAGCTCTGAAAGGTGCTCATGAAGATATGTAAGTTAAATAATCATAATTTTCTCTAAATATTAAGTTTTTTTTTTTTTTCCAATCAGTCAAAACAGTCTTTGTCTATCAATGAATATTGGATTGTAATTATTTAGATTAATTTATGTGTATTATAAATATTTTGTCTTTACAAGTTTTAAGTCAATAATTATTTGGTGTAATTTATAGTCTCATTTTCATATAGTATTCAGTTTTGTTTGTCTGTTCTTTTGAAAAAAATAGAAAATGTTTGTGTAAAAACTTTTTCTTTAGAAGTTTATTTTGATCGTTTTGATTTGTACCAGTTTAGGAAATGTAGGTGAACATGCATATGTATATATACATACACACATACATTGATAATTTAAATGTATTAATGTTGACTGATTTACACAGAAACTGATTGTGAACAGAATTAAAAAGGTTCTTAAAACATATACAGTAATGAGCAGATCCCTGTTTAGTATAGTCAATGACTGTAGCTTTTGAATTATATGTGTACATTAATTTAAGTATATTATGGCTTCATTTATTGCTATATCAATGTTTATTTACATGTGTTGGGACTTTAAAGATATATAATTTCTTTGTTCACTTTTTTTGAAACTATTTTCAAACTCATTCTTATGTATGTTTAACTGGACTTATGTGTAGTTAAACAGATGTCATTCAGTTGTATTGAGTGTATAACTGTGAGGGTTACATTCATGTAAAAGATATACAGATTTTGGTTTTTGTAATGATGTATACACTATAATTATGAAGTTACTTAATTAAAAATAGATGTTTGCTTTTTTGTAATTATGTATACACTAAGTATGAAACTTTTGTCCTATGAACATTACTTTTATGCAACTGTAGGCTTATTTGTAAGACAGTCTACTTATAACATACACATTAATCTTTGGCTTATTCTTCTGTATTTTGAAGTACATTGTTTTGCTACTTAGGGATGTAGACAAAGTTCATGACCTTATGGATGAAGTTCAGGAACAACAAGAAATTGCAAATGAGATATCTGAAGCTATTTCTAATCCTGTAGGATTTGGCCATGATATTGATGAGGTACATTAATTATTCCAAGAGTGACACATCTCAGAAATGTCAAGCATATGTACAAAAAATCTGAATTATATAATTAATTAATTAATTGAAAAGTTCAGGTATTTTTTTTAATAATTAAAATATTCTGTGTGTTATAGTTTTATGTCATGAATATTTAATGTAGGAAGCATAGTGTTTTTAAACTATATATGTTTGGTATGTAGAACACCATATTAATTTTGTATTCTGAAACTATTTAATTTATGAAGAATATGGGCTGTATTGAATATTTTTGGAACACTTTTTTTGTAGCATTTAATTATTATGCATCCCAATCTCCTAATTGAAAGAAAATCTTTCTTAAAACTTTTTCAAGGATGAATTGTCTAAAGAATTAGAAGAACTGGAACAAGAAGAATTAGATAAACAGTTGTTAGATGTAGGACCTGAAACTGAGAACCTACCTAGCCCGCCACAAACTGAACCTAGTACATCAAGTAAGGAATACCTGTTATAATCATGTTACTGTATGTCACTTGTGTTTCATGCAAGATTTATTTTCTAATAAATGTTCAGTTAGTAGCACCAGAATAATAAACAACACAGACTCTTTAAAACTGTGTAAAACAAAATTTAGTTTTTTTGATTAGTGAATTGTGTAGTGGTATACTGTTATTCCAGTTTCCAGTACCTTAGATAACATCATCAGATTTACTGCTGTTCCAAGCTGCTTTTACAGTGATTTATCATTTATAATACTGTAAGTAGCATATCAGAAAAATTGATTAATGTATCATGCTTCTTTTCCTAAGCTATTATTTGTAGTAGTACAGCTTAGGATACCAACAGACCTAGTTTCTGTGTCAAACTGCACGTTCAACCTTCTCTCATTTGTAGTGCTGAAGAGAGCATATCATCAAACTTAACTTTTGTATCATGTAGTGCTGAAGAGAGCATATCATCAAACTTAACTTTTGTATGATGTAGTGCTGAAGAGAGCATATCATCAAACTTAACTTTTGTATCATGTAGTGCTGAAGAGAGCATATCATCAA
This sequence comes from Limulus polyphemus, assembly GCF_000517525.1. Lineage (NCBI taxonomy): Eukaryota > Metazoa > Arthropoda > Merostomata > Xiphosura > Limulidae > Limulus > Limulus polyphemus. The sequence continues at coordinate 1,609,550 of NW_013665638.1, read as the reverse complement.
ACTTAACTTTTGTATGATGTAGTGCTGAAGAGAGCATATCATCAAACTTAACTTTTGTATGATGTAGTGCTGAAGAGAGCATATTATCAAACGTAACTTTTGTATCATGTAGTGCAGAAGAGAATATATCATCAAACTTAATTTTTGTATCATGTAGTGCAGAAGAGAATATATCATCAAACTTAATTTTTGTATTGTGTTGCTTGGTCCATTGATATCAAAAAGAGATTGTCACATTTTTAATAATGCCACTGTGTTTTAGAATATTTTTTTTCTACAGTATCTGCAACAACAAGGCACAAATGTTTGGTTGGAACATTGTAGAGACAAGTCTGTTGGATTATATATATATATATATATATTAAAGATTTCCTATATTTTTTTGCCAGAGGTGAAATTGAAAAGAGAATCTGTGACTTAGAGACTTAATGCATTTCTTGATTGCTGTATCCTCTGCTGTGGACTGCAGTTTTGCCTATTCAAGGCTCATCAGCACAGCTTTGGTCAGAAAATCAAGAATATACCATTTTGCTTTCCATGTGAAAACTTTTGCTTCATTTGTATGTCCACTTATGGCTTCACAACTCGCATGTCTGACTGCATGTTTTTAATAAATCAAGAAAGTACTATTTAAGAGTTTCTTTGGTTGTATTGCCAATTCTCTGCCGATTTGTAGTCTCTAGTTTCTGAAATCTTAGGACTATTTCTCAAAACTTTTTTTTCCTCTCTCTCTTGATAGACCAAGAAATGATGGGCATTTGTTCCTTAGTTGCTGTATCTGTTGTTCCATTTCATACAGCTATAAAGAATGGAGCTTCATTGACATCTGCTCTAATGTATACCTCATAATTATACTATTGGTTTTTATTGTTTAATTTTAGATCCTGTAGCTGATGTATGGTGCATTGTTTTAACACTAAAGCTTAAATGTTGTAGACATCTTTATTCAAATAGATACTGATAAAAAAAAAGTATATAATGTTGTGTCCTTATTGCTGTCTTTACGGGTTAATGTTTCTTTGACTGTCTCGATTTTCATGGTTTATTTTACCAGCAATATGCATCCAAGAAGGAAGATTAAATCTATGAAAATTGTAGTTTTTATATAAAAAACGAAATTAGGCTTAGGAAAAACTTTTTTTTGGAATGCAATAAAACAAATTATACAACAGGTGCTTTGAAATGACACACACTCATGTGTTTTAAAGTAAGAGTGAAGTGAGTAACTGAATTAAGTAACTCAAAGTGGACTTGCATATGATAACCATAAAGGGTAAGGAAAATTATGTGCAGAAATTTGTAAAATACTGAAATTTGATATCTCTAAAATCATCAATTTTTTTATTTTGGTTCTGAAGCTAAATTAAATTTCAGGCAGCTTTATGGTTACAAAAAGTCTAATTCACAATATTTTAGTTTTTATTATATTTTCACTAATGATGCTCAAAACAATATTTTATTGTTATTGAACTTATAGGGAAAGCCAAAATTCAAGAAGATGAAGATGAAGATATAAAAGAACTTGCAGCCTGGGCATCTTGAATTGTTTTACAACATATACAGAAATAGGTCAACTAAACCAGTCTCAAGTAGGTGATAAAAAAAATTCTTTATATTTTAAACATTAAATTCTTCTTGTAATTTTAGGTATGAATTTAAAGGTTGATTAAGTATTTCAGTAGCTTCTTTGCCACATAGATATTTATCGGAAAGTGTGTCTATTTAATTACCTTTGTTTATAGGCTTAACCTTAAGTGCACAGGGTTAGGCCATTGGACCAAGACCATACTGGAGATTTAATGTTTACTATAAATTTTGTAATTCCAGATTTACTTGATATATCTTCATGAAATTTGGTAAGCTTTTTGTAAACATTACAAGTATGTTGTACACAAAAATCAGAAGTTTTAGTAAAGTATTTCTGCTAAAGATTTGTCTCAGAATTTACTTTAGTCAGCCTGACTCAGACTGTGATTTTCATATTAAGAATGAAAACTTTTTTTTTCATTTTAAAGTTTTCATATTTTATTTATGTAATCTCAAGAATATTCTGAATGAATATCAAAAGTTTATTTTTTCCAGTTAAACTATATTTTATCTGTTATTTTTTTCTTTACCCTAACACTGTATGTGCTTGGTCCATTTGACTGGCCTTATAAGAACCACCAACAAATATGAAATAAATCTAAGTTAACCTCTTTTTTTTTTCTTACTGGAATAACTGCATATTGTAACAAAAAATTAAAATTATTTATTCTAAACAGCCTCAAACTTTTAACGGTTTTATTTAATTTTATTGATCTCTTGTGTCAAACTATTACAGGTAGCAATAAATCACCCAGAAGGAGTGTGTATTGTTTAGGTTAAGCAAAATTTCAGGTTACATTACACAGCATCTAACTACATCTGTTCCTCAACAAGGTTAGTATTTATATTTGATGTATCTAATTGATGGACATTCTGAAACTACCATATAAGTGAAGAAAAAAAATCTTAAACAGAGAATTCAGAGCAGAGTAACATCATAAGACACATAGAAATGAAGATTGAGAATTTATTTCAATATTCCCTTTTTAGCTTAACTCTCTCAACATGGGCTCGGTCAATTTGACTGACCACATGACCTCTTTGCACTCGATTGTACCAAAGAATATAGACTAATAACAGGCAAAAAGTAGACAAATTCCCCTAACTCTCAAAATGTTCCTGGCTTTCTAACTGTGCGACAAGAGCCGTTGCAAATTCATCCAAGCTAGTCGTTAACTTTTCCATGGGAACGAATCTTGTACTGTGAGTGAAATTGACTTCTAACTGTTCAGAATATAACATTATACAATACTTCATTTAGTAAATGAAAACCTTGACTTTCTATTGGTTATAGGTAATATATAATGAAACGTAAAAGAGAACTATCAATAATTGTGAAAGAGAGGATGTGACAGGAGAGGTCTGATTTTCTATTTGATAGCTTTTTAACCAAACAAAATTGAAGGCTATAAAAATTATGGTTTGTTTGAGCAATAACAATTTTTATAGAGAGTATTTTACGTTTATTTTTGTACTTTTTCAAGGGGTGGTGGATAAAATAAAGATGATTACATGCTTAGAAAAAAATGTCACATGGATCACACTAGTGGAAATTCAGGATTTTGTTAAATATTGCCTTGTAGAAGTAAGAACTTAAAACTTGTATACTATTGAAATATGGATTATTAGTTAAGATTTTATGCTATTCTAATTGGTATAACATAATCAAAGAGTAGTTTAATGTAATCTTGAATGCAAGACACTAAAACCTTGTGTCATGCACAGTAAAGGGTACCCGGGGTGATAGGGTTAAGACATCAAAACTTGTATTATATTAACATTTGAATTATACACTGTTATGATACTGCCTTTATTGGCATACATTGGAAATAAAATGTTCCATTAAATTTTGAATATAACTCTGTAAAAGTCATGACATGCACACTTTGACATTTTTAAACATGTTTATTTGACGGTTGTGTATATTTTTATAGTTTTGAAAAAGAAAAAAACGATTTTACTTTTCTTGCAAACATACAGTTGTATAAACAGAAAGTACACTACATTTCAATATAGAGCTTATTAAACTCATTTCTGCTACCTAGATGAGCAATTAGTGTTAATCTAAAATTTTCCTTACTCCCTCATTAACAGGCATGATTACTAACTTAAAGTTGAAAAGTGTAAATTAAACATTAGCAAATGAACCTTAATATATTATGAATCACTATCAAACAATCTAACTATCATATCAATCCAAATAAGTGTGAAATACTTGGTTGAAAACTCGCACATAAAAAATGCTGTAGTTCCTTTCAAAAGACCTTGTTCCAGTCTTATATAAATTTGTTGGTGGATAAGATATAGAATTTTAGGAAACTTACCTTAGGATAAAGCTGAGGTATAAAACAAGTCATTTCAGTATGACTACTGAATCACATGCATCATGGCACAAATGTCATTAAATTACCTGTTATTGACTTGGTTTTAAATTATCCACTATAAAGGAGAGAGGGTGGTGTGTTTTTTTTAACAAGGATACAAGAGCTATGATTTGTTTATTCAGCTAATAATTCACTCATTTCTAACAGTGTTTAATTTTTGATGTTAAAATTACTATTACATGAACATGTATATATAATTTTTTCTGTTGTTTATCTAATTTCTTGTCAAGTTTATCTATTAATATACTTTTTGATTTCTTGAGGATATATTGCAAGAGTCTTATTTTTTTAATTTTATAAATGTGTCTTAAAATTTTTCTTATTTCTGGAGTGTAGAGAGGTCTGCTTCTTTAATGTCAGGCTGAAAAACAAATGTACAGTCATCAAATTTATAGAGATTCCAAAACACTTACAACCATACACATTAAGCATTCATAAAGATTATCCAGTAACCTAATCCATCTTAAGCTTAATTACATATTCTAAAAATTAGAGCAAGTTATTCCTCAAGAACGTAAAACAAAATTAATGATAGTTCTACCATGTTTAATTAGTCAATTTCAAGCTTCCCCCCTCCTTATCTCACCCTCCTGGTGACTTACTGGTAAGGCTTAGGACTTGTAACACTAAAAATCTAATTGAAACTTGGCAGAGTATAGATTGTCTATTATGAAGCATTTCGTTTAATGACAAAGTTCATTTCAAATCTAATAAAGTGAATGAGCATGCTTATTGGATGCATTTGCAACATACAAATACAAAAAATAATGAGAAATTATTTCAATTACAACAAAGCAAAATAATGCCTTAAGATTACAACAGAAATTGCATGTTATACATAATTTCATAAAACATTATTTTAGTAGATTGTTTTCAACAGAAAGATCACTTGTATGGCTAAATGTACCTATGAAATTATTTGTGTTTTCTATTTTTCAGAGTTCAGATGTGAAACATTGCTACAAAATTGGATATATCATTGATGTTGATTCCGCTGAAGCTTGTTTGTACTATTTTTTATATGTATTTGGACTCTACTCCAATTAAAAAAAAGTTCATTGAAACTTGTCAATACTTTCAATGTCAGTTCAACAAGAAATTGTTCACCTATAGAGAAACAGAAGAGTAAAATATATATATATATGTGTAATTGGTTGGACTCTGTCAATTCTGCTCCAGTAAAAAAAAAGTTCATTGAAACTTGTCATTACATCCAATGTCAGTTCAATAAGAAATTGTTTACCTATAGAAAAACAAGAAAAGTTATATATATATATATATATATATAATTAGGTTGTGCCATTTAAAAAAAATTCTTTTTATCTCATTTAATATTTTACATTGTGTAACTATGTTTTTTAAAGAAGAAAAACTTTAAAAAATGAGCATATTATTATATTTTTTACACTTCTTTAAAATGAAAAATTCTATTGGATTTTAAGTAAACACCAAAACTATTCTGCCTGATAGTCAGGTGTAGTATCATATAAAAAATTTAGTTAATTTAAATATTAAACTCTTGATAAAAGTTAAAATATTTTGTTGCATTAAAAAGTATTGGCAAAACCTTTTTCTTCACTAAAATAATGAAAAAAAGTGCTATGATTAGACTTTATGAGAAATATTTTGATTTTTACTATTCATTTATATAGGTGATTAAATAATGTCTTTAGAAATAATTTCCTTAAGCATCATAGAACATTTTACTGAAACTAATATTTATAAGAGTGAATTTTTTCATGGAAAAAATGCTAATTGAATTTTGTTTTGTAAATAAAAATGTAGATAAGAAACTATGTTTGAATTATGTTATTGTTACCTAAATTGCAGGAAACTACAGTATTTTACACCTTAATGAAACTCAGTGTATTAAATGTAATATTTAAAAAGTCTGAGAGTAAAACTTTAAAATATTTGCCAAAAATGTGAAATAATTTCTACTTATTGAGCACTAATCTTCCCTGCCTTCCTAATAATAGAAGACTGAAAATATGTGTGAAAAACATTGTATAAAATACTCTAACTAGACATAGAAATTGTGTACTGAAATATCATTGTGAACAATGTTTCCTATTTTGAAGATAGTTACCTATTTCACACTTATGTTGTAAACAACATTTACAAAGTGTATACATATTTTATGTCAATATGTACTTTATGCTGGTTATTACCAGTTCTTTACTCGTTTTCATTATTAATTGATAATATCATATAGAGTTTTCACGATAATCTCTTGTCCTCCGTTTTGTATTATTTGTTGATTCAGAGTAAAGAACTTTTTTGTAAATTTCTTGGTAAGATAATTTTTACACATTGTAATTGTATTTGCTTATTATTAAATTTTAATTTATACCATCAATTTTTGTTATTGGTAATCCCTATCTTTCTTTAAACTGTGTTTATGTAGAGACAAGGTAGAAGGTTGAGTTCCTGTATTAGTACCTTATGTTTCCTTTGATGGATTTGCTCCTTTTCACATGGTTTTCTTCCATATAATTTAGTTAAGGATGTAAGAAAACAACATTGTTACTGTGCAAGATAGAATAGTAGATTTTATGGTATTTACAGAATTTTAGATACAGATAATAAAGGAATGCTGATATAATTATAGATCTTGTAGGAGAGAACAGTAATTATCATATTAGTCACAAAAAATTTGAAATTTCGTTTGGTCGAGAGAGAAAAAAAATTGCAGCCACAATACAAACATCCAAAACCTGGGCACAAATCATTAGATGGGTCATCATGTAATGTGCCCTGTTTTTTTAGAGTTACTGGTAGAAGGAAGACCCAAATTGCACTGGGGCTACACTATCTATCCAGTTTAACCTCAACTTTGCCAGCCTCACATGATTAAGAAAATAAAATAAAATTGAGCAGATGTTGATGCTCTAGCCCACAACATCCAACATTTTTTACCACCTTTCACTGTCTGCAGCCAGGTGTAGGAAGGTGGTTGATCACAAGAAAAAAAAAAAGTTAAACAAAGCAGCAAGAAATAATAGAATACATTACATCAATGGGGGAAACAACAAAACTGCCCTTGAAATTAGCATTCCAGCCCCCAATATGATGTATCGACATAAATACCAAGATGTTAAGATATTACAATACTAAGCCCAACCAATATTATCTTCCACCCTTCCATGCTACTTCAGTGGTTCTAAAGAGATTCACACAGTAGCAGGTCTTGTATAGGGAAGGTGATGTCACTAACACTACAGTAATCTACCGTATTTTTCGGTGTATAAGACGCACTTTTTTATTCCAAAATTTGATATCAAAATGTGCTTGCGTCCTCTACACCGAAGGTATGAATAATATATATGTATATATATATATATATATATATATATATATATATATATATATATACAACACGACTAGTGTAGTAATTAATTAATTTAAAAGTTAA
>NW_013665638.1:1601257-1602143 GCF_000517525.1 Limulus polyphemus | reverse complement strand
TTTTCTTTCTTTCAAAAACATAACTATTTATAATGCTCCCTAAATAATAAAAAAATAAATTATAGTATTGGATGAGAGTGAAAAAGCTTGTAAATACACGACGACCCCTGTTTAATGTGGAGCAGAATAAGGCCCTTTCAGGCCTAACTTTAACAAATAAAAAATCGTTTTTGAGTGCTTACATTGGATTCAAATGGGAAATGCGCTTGACCAATCAGAGCGCTTAATGCAATTAGCGTTGGTAATTGCCTAATCGGTATTTCAATTTTCATTTGACACGTGCTTACTGTCAAGTTGGATGCATCACCAAAGCAGAAGTACCGTATCTTAGGCCTCGAGAGCAAAATAGTTGTTTCTTCATTTTTCGTTCTATTTTTTTACCCCTTACGATGTCTAAAGAAAAGAGACTGTCATACACAGCTAAATTTGAATTAAGTGTGATTAATTATGGAAAAGAGCATGGAAACAGAGCTGCCGAAAGATATTTTGGTCCTCCACCAACAGAAAAAATGATTCGTTGCTGGCGCGAACAAGAAACATAATTGAAAATGATTAAAAGTGATAAACGCAACTTCCGAGGAAAAAAACAAAATGGCAAGATCTCGAAAATAAACTGTACGAATAGGTTGTGGATCAGAGAAGGCAAGGACTATCCGTTTCTACAAATATGATAATTTTTAAAGCAAAGAGGTTTGCATGTGATAATAGTTTAGAAGATTTTACTTGTCATACATTGTGGTGTTATCGGTTCATGAAACGCAAAGGCCTAGTTATGAGAACTAAAACGAAAATTGCTCAAAGAATGCCCGATGAGTTTGAGATGAAAATTTGTGCTTTCCACAAGTATATTATACAGTCAAGAAAAAAAACTCCATGGATGAAACAC
>NW_013665638.1:1593981-1600397 GCF_000517525.1 Limulus polyphemus | reverse complement strand
AAATAATTATTTATTATTATAATATTAACATTTATGACAAAAAATAATAATATTATAATAATAAATAATTATTTTAATGTTTAATTCTAAATAATGTACTTCAGTATTTGATATAGAAGTGTTCTCAATCTATAGAACTGTAGGATAAATATTACCCATGTAATTACTTATTCCTGGATTATTAATACTAATCAAATCGTACTATGTATGAATGTTAAGAAAGTAATTACGAATTTGAAAAATAATTTATGAACTTATTTTCGTGATAATGAATATATAACTTGGCAACACAGCTCGAATAATTAGCACCCATCGGCATACATATTATTTTTTTATAAATGTACTTATCAAAATAAGTATAATTATTATATATACACAAAAACTAAAAATGTACAGGTAAAATAAAAACTCATTTGTTAAAAAAATAGGAAATTGTGCTTCTCTTCAAGGAGGCCAGGTGGTTAGGGCGCTCGACTCGCAATCTGCGGGTTCGAATCCCCGTCACACCAAACGTGCTTGCCCTTTCAGCCGTAGGGGGATTATAATGTAACGGCCAATCCCACTATTCGTTGGTTAAAGAGTAGCCCAAGAGTTGGCGGTGGGTGGTGATGGCTAGCTACCTTCCCTCTAGTCTTACACTGCTAAATTAGGGACGGCTAGCAGAGATAGCCCCCATGTAGCTTTGTACAAAATTCAAAACAAACAAATCTATTCAAGGAGTTACTTGGATATTTAAGTGATGGTGAATGTAGAAACACAAGAAGGTAAGGATTGAACTATAGGGTCGACTGGATTCCAAATAATCAAAAGTCCTTTTAAAACTTTAAGCTTCAAAGTTGTAACAGTTCAGTTACAACTACTGTCTCTTCAAATAAAACTTGTTTTTGGACAGAGTTTTAGAATTATTGCTCTGGTCAAGTGTTATTTCTACAGGCTTATGTGTACTTACGTGTATATTACCCATAGTAAATGAATTCCTTGGACTTGTAAACGTCCCAGTCCGTCAGGCTTTATTGGGTCTCAGCTGCACTGCTCACTGTCACTACTTTCATTATGACGTTTGTAATATGAACACAGCTTGAGTCCAGTGAGTAGAAAAAGAGGCATAATGAAAAATACTGAAACAGACTAGCCACTGCACAAGTTGAGTACAGGACAAGGACATCTTCAAAGCAATTCTGCATAGGTGTTACTTTCTGCCTCAGGACATGCTCTCACAGTCTACACTGTTGTGTTTCAAGTGCACCCTTTTTTGAAATGAATGCTAATAAAATATTCAGTAAAACTGTATACTTGCAAAATATTTCAATCTGCATGATTGAAAGTAATAACTCTTAATCAAATAAGATGTTGGTTAACACCAAGTTTACTTCTAGGATGACATACAAGTTATTGCCTATAGATTTCATTGTCTACAGCTAGTTTCACCCACTCATGAGTATTTTGATTTGATCCAATGAAATATATCCTTCACTACGATTATCAAAAGCATCGGGTTAAACTTTTTGTTCAAATTTAGAGTGAATTCATCTGTTAATCCTATCTCTATTATAAAACCCATTAACTGTTGAATATTTCAGTGTCAAAACTGAAAACATTCTCTCACCAAGTTTATTAAAATATTCATTGTATGTATCATCAGATAGTGCTTAAGTGGTCAGTAATTACAATTTACTTACTATTTCAATGTCTTAACATTTACACCAAATCCTTTATTTTCATTCTCGTTGTAATTGATTTATTTTTGTCATACAACACTTGAGAATGACTGCAACATCTGCATACATATATGTAACCCACACATAAATATAGTATATTTATACATATATGTGGGCTATCTTATCTATGTCAACTACTGCATGTGTTGCCATCCATGAGCTGATAAACTGATCTTGCTTTTTTCCTCTTCACAAAATAAGTAATCACCAGAAGTATGCAGCTAAATTAAGACTTTCCAACTAAAATTTCTTCAGCCAGATTAATGTTTGTGCTGCTACCTATAGTATATGTATTAACACACACTTGGATCAATATAAGCTAAATAAAATATTCCACAGTAAAATAGATTTACTGTCTCAGATGGCGACAAAACCCCCACTAGCCAAACTATCATGATATTGCATCGCCATTTGTGGGTCGATCCTGTTCTGTGAATCAATCGGATTAGGAGTCATATGTGTAAATCGTCATCACACCAAACACTTTGTACAAATAAAAAACTAACTGGTTATAAGAATGAGACCCCCTGGTTTGGGCAGGTTTCTTCAGGTGACAGATTCTGCTAATTTATTGACCAACCTACTTACAGAAGTAATTACTAACAACCAACATACACCAAATATCTCATTCAGTCTGGGGGAGGATTTTTTTATATCCCAGGTTCTTCTCTGCAACAGAGAATCAACAACTCTGCTTGTTGTGCCTGATTTTTATCTTGATAACAAACACAGTACAGAGTTTGCACCATTGCTCAAAACTTCAATGCAAATGCAGCTAGAAACACCACTTTGCACATTAGCCTATGGGTGTGTGTGCAACAGTTCAATGGCTTTCAATCCTTGCATTATTAAAAACTTGGAGTATTTCCCGTCTACAAGCTCTGTGTACCACTAGCTGCAATCCAGATTGGGAAACCCAATTTATTGATTTATGATAATGTTATATCACACCTTCATGCACTCATAACTGCTTTGTACAGGTTGTATGTATCTGTGCTACATTCCTTAGTCTACAATTTATATGTTTTGGTTTGCTGCACATTAAATTGCACCTAAGATAGATCTGGGTCCTTCAGTTTCTCCTCTTAGAATGTTTAATTATTTTATTAAACAATTACTGTTGTAAAAATTGATTTAACTCCTACATAGTGTCCACGATCAGTCCATCAGCATTTCTGTGTTGCAGGTCCAACACTGATCTAAAACAAAGTTGTATTGTTGAACTATTGTAATCCAAAGATTATATTTAAAGTTTTTGAGCCACTTCCGCAATACGTGGTCCACACTTTTTGCTATACAAATAGTGGCTGTAATGCTTAATGAATACTAAAGCTGCAAGCAGTACCTTCTTCTTAGTCTAGTATCTTCCTTTTGCAACCATCAATGTGTGAGTAACATTTGCAGTTAAATGTTCTACTCTATCTTGTATCTTTGATAATACTACTGTAATTCCAATTGCATCAGCAAGAATTGGCAGTCCTGTTGTTGCTCAATACCTAAGATTCAACTAAAGCATAGTTCTGCAACTGAAATGCATGGTCTCAAGTCTTCAGCTCTTCTATAATTTTGTCCCCGGTGGAACAGCTGTAAGTCTTCGAATTTACAACACTAAAATTAGTGGTTTGATTCCCCTCAGTGGACACATCAGATAGCCTGATGTGGCTTTGCTATAACAAAACACACACACATATCTGTAATTTTATTCAGCAAACCTTTCACTTAGACACAGGTTTAGACGAGTCTTGCAGCACTGTAATCTCTACAGGACCCATAGAAACTCCACCTCTACTCACAACATGACCAAGTAACTCCACCTGTGTATCCATGACCACACATTATAGGATCTAGCTTAAAGCCTGCCCATTTCAACCATTAAAGTATCATGCTAAGGTTCTCGGCAGCAGATTTGGAACGTGTAGCCAAACACTAAGACATCAAACTAGATTAGGCACGTCTCCTATTGTAGCCCTTTTGATGCAAGTCTCATTATTCTCTCAGAAGTTGTAGGCATGTTACACAGGCTGAATGGCATGAAATGGAACTCCTACAAACCATCTCATATGCTAAAAATAGTCTTAAGCCTGTTTTTTGTCATCCAGTTTGACTTTCCAATATTCAGAAACTAGGACTATGGTGCTGAATTAGTGGGCACCTTCCGGTATGTCCAGACATTTATCTGTCCAAAGGAGTGGAAAGCGTAAATGTGAATTACAATTTTCACTCGCCTGAAATCAGCACAGAAGATTGGCATACTCTATCCCTTTTTTTAGCTATCACTACTGTAATGACCACACACTTTTTGAAGTCTTTACGAATTTATCCTTTAACCTCCACTGTATTCTAGTGCTTCAGGGAGGACTATACAACAATTGTTTGATCAACTGGGTGTCACGTGCATTTATGTGTTAGCAAGTTACTATTGTCTGAAAAGAACGTTCACCTGGTTTTACAAATATAGCATATTCAGTCAACAAACCGTAAATTTCTGTCACTGTGTTGAATATTGATTGTTTGCACAATCATCATATAGTGCAATAAAAAATGCATAAAGGTACTAATAGTGAAAATAAAGTCGTACTGTTTTCAATAATTCTATCAATATGAAATTCGATTGGGGTCCAACAGATGGCTGAAGGTGCGAACAAACAGACATAAACCTAGCTTTATATATTAGATATATATATATATGTTCCGAATAGCTGGGTGTTACGGGGACTTACGGCATGTTTCTACAACTGTAATTATTCAATGTAAAACCTAGCAAAGGAATAAAAAATGTAAAACAATTGCACGTGTTTATTCTCTTAACATTTTAGAGGAATGACAAAAAAGACAGGCCAGGCGTAACCTAGTGGTCAGAGCCCTCGACTCACAATTTGTGAGTTCGAATCTCATTACCGAACATGCCGCCCTTTCTGCCTTGTGAGCGTTATAATGTGCGGTCAATCCCACTATTCGTTGGCAAAGAGTAGACCAAGAGTTGGTGGTGGGTGATGATGACTAGCTACCTTCCCTCTAGTTTATCCCTTCTAAGATAGGAACGCCTAGCTTATATACCCCTCGAGTAGCTTTGCTCAAAATTTCCAAACACAAACAAAACAATGAGAAAAAAATATATATATAAAGCCTCTTAAGCCTTAAAGTTATTAATACTAACATAACCAAACCGCAGGAAAGTCATATTTAAATGTTAACATACAAATTTAGAAATAGTAAGTTTGGAAATAAAATCCATTGAAAAATCATATAATTTGAAACCAGGTTTTCTGAATCTGATGATAATGACAAATTCATCACTCGTTACGAAAAATGTCGTTTCCTTAGGTTTAATATTCCCAGAACAGTTTGACGTTACAAGTTGTATTTTGAATTGTGTTTTAGCACCTGTCTTTAACTAATGTTTTTCATATTTCAAATAGGTATGCCAGATTTTGTCTGTTTATGTTATATAAACGTAATTATTCGTTCTTCAAACTACAATATTAACGATATTTTGCAGAGGAACAAGAGTTACTGAAACAAAATTCACAGAAGCTACACAATTAGAAAATATTATCATGTTCTAATAATCTAATAAATAATGTTTAATCAAATAATCCGTAGATGTATTTGAGTTATTTGATTTGTAATATAATCAGATTTTTGTAATACATTTTGCCCCTTCCCCTCAGAAAAAAAAACTTTGAACTCATTTAAACCCTGATACATATGTATGTATGTATACAGCCAATAATGACAACGTTAAAGTTAGCTTGAAAAAAACAAACACGTTTTCTTGACGCTTCTTGCGCCCCTCCAAAATACAGTTGCCCCCACCCCAAGGGAGGCGTACCCCACAGTTTGAGACACACTGTGTTAAGGTACACTTTACAAATATCTGGGTTCCCAAGGGTCCTCAAAAACCTAGAAAATCAGTTATAAGACCTGGAAAGTCATGGAATTTATCATTTTTCCATAAATATCCTAGAAAGTCATGAAAAATAACGAAAGCCAGTCAAGAATATACTCTTGTGTTTGTTAAATAAAATAACTGATTTGAGAGGAAAATACTGGTTACACGTATATATTCCCATTTCATTAATTTTGCGTGCTACCACAAGCTTTTGTCTCATTAAAGCTTGGCGATAAGCCAGGTTTCCCATTCACTAGCTTCTTGACTCAGCCAGGTAATAACTGACTTGATGTTAATTATCGCAAGGCGAACTGGCTATATCGATTCTGAGACTGCTTAATTGTATACAAAAGCTTCCTGAAATCACGTAGATAAATTCACACGGCAGGTAACTAAGCTGCTGACAAGTTGAAGAGTCATTCGACGCTAATGAACTGAATTATATAAAAGGGAAGGAATAACTTTGTTTGTTTGTGTTTAAGCACAAACCTACGTAATGGGCTTTATACTCCTTGCTTCTCCGGCTAAAGAAAAATTAAATGAAGGAGAAAAGAAAATATGAGTCAGTTAACTCCTAAAATGTTTCTAATACAGGTGTATTTGGGCAAAATTGTAGATTTTATGGATGTGCTTTGGAATGCCTTTGATAAATGACTAATTTTAATAAGAATATTATTCGATTAAAAATTCGATTATTAATTCTTTTAATAAGAATGTAAATACTCCCATTCGACCTAGCAAGGTGATGGTGGGTGTAATTTTTTTTTCATTCCTCGCCCACCAATGGCACAGTGGTATGTCTGCGG
>NW_013665638.1:1591337-1593794 GCF_000517525.1 Limulus polyphemus | reverse complement strand
CTTTTCATTCCATTTCATTTCCTGCTGTTTCTTGAATTAAACGAATCTACTCATGTAACGCTAGACCATAAAACTAAAGTTACATTGCCATTAATTCTATGAACACCTTAATTTACACATCTTTGTACGTTCTTGATAATTAAAAAAATAACAATAATGAAAATGTATAGTTTATTAGAACACCGATTCGTGACAATCCGATTTTGGTCGCAAATATTTAAAGAATGAAATGGGGATAGATTAAAATTAAGTATCAAAATAGGGAATGTACGGGGCCTGACATGATCTGAAAGTTTGGTTTGGTTTGTTATGAATTTCGCGCAAAGCTACTCAAGTGCCTAATTTAGCAGTGTAAGACTAGAGAGAAGGCAACTAGTCATTACCACCCACCGCCAACTCTTGGGCTACTCTTTTTACCAACGAATAGTGGAATTGACCGTCACATTATAACGCCCCCACGGCTGAAAGGGCGAGCATGTTTGGTGTGACGGGGATGGATTCCAACCTGCGACCCTCAGATTGTGAGTCGAGCGCCCTAACCACCTGGCCATGCCGGGCCTTGATCTGAAAGTAGGGGCGCTTGACTCACAATTCATTACAAGTTTATCAACTGAATTATAGAGGACCACTGAAGCATATCGACATAACAATAACGGTAAAGTTTTCGTATTTTCGATATTTTTAAAGGTTGCAATCTTAACTGTTCTTTCTATAATAACTTATTCAAAGCACCATCTTCCAACAGTGTAGATGAAAATTTGTAACGTTTAACTGGTACTCAAAAACTAAATGTAAATTTAGAAATTTCGACATTATTTAGAGTTTTTTATCCCGAAAATTACAAATTGAAAATAATTATATCAATGTTCATCACTGTTAATATCAATGAAGATGTTTTTTAATACATTTTCAAATCTATTATTTTGGAAAGATTAATATTTTTTGTCAAATATGAATTGGTTGGTACATACATGATAAAAACAGAATCATCCAAAATGCCGAGAAGAGTACTAGCTTCGTCCTTGTTATACACCTGTAAACATTTTACTTACTCAATTATTGGATATATTCCTCTGCTTAGCTGTAGCCAGAATCTCGGCTAATCCATAATTTCCATAGTCTCATTTCCATAGAACAAGAATGAAGCTTATGGAGTAGTCGCCTAGATTAAATCTTGATCTCGTGTAGCACGATCGTTATGACGCAATCTGTTTCTGAAATACGAAACTTGTAGCAAGAAAGAAAGAACTTTGGATTCGTGATTATATGAGCATAATTACACTTTATAACGTTCGAATGAAAAGGACTTCAGATTAACATTATTATATAACCCTTGAATCTTCTGAATATATACTGTGTTAAGCCTAATTACTATATAATCCTTGATGCTTCCGACCATACAGTAGATTAAATCTGATTACTTTATTCCTCGCCTGAACATGGCAGTATCCTTTGAGGCTAACATATATTATGAACAATACATAATATTGTTACGTAGAACCATTCTGAACATATTTATAGTTTCATCCATCGGTCTAATATTTGTTATTCTTATGTCCAATAACTTGATCTCTTACAGTAAAAAATTGGTGCACAAGTAGACTGTACACTAACAGGGGTTTGTTAAAATTAACATTATATAACGTTTGATAACTTCGAAATTGGATAGATCACTTACGTTAATCACGTAATATTTTTCGTTTCTTTGCATAATAGTCTATGGGAAGAATTTTTATAGAGTTGATTAAAAACATCGTTAAGTTACATAGAAAATGGTGTTACATATATTTTTACCTGATTATACTTCCCAAGTTTTGTTTCTAAGATTTCTATGTACTGTAATAAAACGACCGTTATGCGAAAAAAAACAAAAAAACCTGGTAAATGACGTAGTGTCTAGTAATAAAGTGGATTCGTCAACCTAATAAAATATAAATAATTAACTACAAGAGTTCTAATACCTAAAGATGGCGGTACTACTGAAACAAATATAAATCACATCAGTATTATAATAGCGGTTATATATATTCATGTTTTTATTTACATGTATTAATTTAATGAAATGTACATGCAATAATTTTTTTCACAAAGCACTTTATAATTTCTATATTATTAAGCCTACACACTTAACTTCAAGATAACTATTGTATTACAATATTATGATCTCGAAACTCTTTTGAAATATTTGGTTCACCAGCTGAATAAGACGATCCATGTGATTAAATCGTTATTGTTTTTTTTTGCTTTTTTGTATATAGCATCCACTACATGGCGTTGAGTAAATAGGTCACTGCAGCTGCACATCGACTAGACTTTATAACTTCTATAGTATTAATTCTACATATTTAACTTACAAGATAACTATTGTAACATTGCATGTTCGTTTTGTCGTTGATTACAATATTATGATCTCGAAACTATTTTTGAAATATTTGGTTTACGGACAACTTCATTTTA
>NW_013665638.1:1588597-1591145 GCF_000517525.1 Limulus polyphemus | reverse complement strand
GCAGCTGCACATCGACTAGACTTTATAACTTCTATAGTATTAATTCTACATATTTAACTTCAAGATAACTATTGTATTACAATATTATGATCTCGAAACTATTTTTGAAATATTTGGTTTACGGACAACTTCATTTTAAATTCGCACCAACATTAAACATCTTTAAAATATTTTGTGAATTGAAATTTCATTGATTATTAATATAATAACCTACTGAAAAGTTTGATTTTTTTCAAGAAATACCTGACTCTGGGAAGCCAATTTTTGAGACTCCCAACAGTCAGCGGCTCATTGTTTGTGTTGACACTTTGGATTTTTTTTAATACTAGTATATCGCCTAATAATTGGCTACAATTTCATAGCTGTAAGTTATTAAAACATTCCAGCCATAAATAAAACCCTTAGACTAGTTTGCACCGAATTTTTTGCTGTCGTTTTTTTGTTTTGTTTTTCACGAACGAATTTTGCTTAGGTTAATTGTTTTTACAGTATAAGAAATTAACTTTACAGACTTCTATATGAGTATCTGTGTTGCTTCCACAATAACATGGTTAGGCGAAGGATAGACCTGCTTCACCCTGTACTTAAGCTTTTTTAAATCAACACCAGATTTCTGCAAGAAAGCTAATTTCAAGAGGCAATGATAACATCGTTTACACTAGAATTATGATTTTAAAAAAATCACTACTAGTTATTATGACTAAGCGATGACATCGTAATCTGCCCAGAAACCCATAGAGTGGACTTAAGTTTAACTGACGTTAGTGATAAAATAGTTGTAGAGTTATCTCGACTGAAACAAGAAGAAGAAGAAAGATGAACATTTTGATGGGTTGGTTATTTTCTGGTTTGGTATCTTAGCGATGGTTTATTGTTTTTGGGCTTGTTTGGTAGAGAAACACGTGAAAGTAAGTTGCAATCATCTTTTAGTGTAAAACTCTCTGTCATTGTTGATTTTTAGCGTGTATATTTGTAGTATACCTATTGGGTGCCTTGACCATCCCTACATATACCTGTCTACGGACTCTATGATACTAGCAAAGACCTGCGAAACATTTGCGGTTCATTTGTCATTGGCTTAATATTAGTTAAGCCTTTATTAAGTACGGCCTATATTCGATAAAGAGATAAATTAACGCTGTAACTAATGTACTTGAGCAAACTTTTATCACTAAATGTTTCACAATGGACTTTTGTAACTAAATGTTTCACAATGGACATTGGTCACAAAACGTTTCAGAGCTGGCATTAGGTACTAAGCGTTTCAGAGTGGACAATGGTCACTAAATGTTGCGGGGTGGGCTTTGGTCACTAAACGTTTCAGAGTAAACTTTGATTATTAAATGTTTAACCAAAGTCCACTTTTAGTACATAGAGTAACAACAATATCATGTCATACTTTTATTGCTAAGCAACATAACATAAAAGCCCTAACATCTATCACATCCCATAATAGTTTTAAAACCTCTTTATTAAATACCATAATAATTAAAAACTACCCTATACATCCCATAATAGTTTTTAAAAACCTCTTATAAAATCCCATAATAATTTAAAAAAAAACTATAACATCCCATAATAGTTAAACAGACCATTTCTATAACATCCCACAATAGTTAAAAACTGTGGGATGTTATAGTGTTTTTTTAACTATATTGGGATGTTATAGAAATGGCCTGTTTAACTATTATGGGATGTTATAGCGTAGTTGAAAAAAAACACGCTCTATTACATCCCTTAATAGTTAAAAAAAGGAAACACTGTATAACATTCCACAACAGTTAAACAAACCCTTTCTATAACGCTAGTTGAAATAAAGTGCGCTTGCATTCATATTTGGATAATAAGGTGCGCATACGGCACACATCAAAACTCATATCAGACAAAGTTTGATTTTATAAAGAGTAATAGATTTTGTAACAGTGAATTCCCCAACATTTTCCAGTGTAATGTTGCCACATGTAGACTAAGAGAAATATTCATACTTTGTGACTGTTATACTGCGTAACGGTAAAGGGCATAATGTTTATAAGAAAAGGGAGCCTTCAAAGTTCTCCATGGAAGCAGGAAAAAGTACACAGTAAAACATTTATGACAGCAAGTTAATAATTTAATGATCGAAGTGTAGGATTTACACACAGTAAACAATATTACCAAAAATAGTGAATGAAATGGTCATTTTGTCAGAAATGCTAAGATAGTAAAAAAAAAGATATGAAGGTGCTATATCCAGACAAATTATTATTTTCCATTTCTTGAATTTTTTCTAAACTATCTTCTTTGCCTACTAAAAATTATCCTATATTTTGACATGAATCTGTTATTTAGAATTTTGAATGTAGTTATTATATCTCGCCTTTTTTTTGGGGGGGGGACCTTTTGGAGTGTAAACTAGATAGTTAACAAATATGTTTGTTATGGATTTCGCACAAAGCTACACGAGGGCTATCTGCGCTAGCCGTCCCTAATTTAGCAGTGTAAGACTAGAGGGAAGGCAGCTAGTCATCACCACCCACCACCAACTCTTGGGCTACTCTTTTACCAACGA
>NW_013665638.1:1583392-1587673 GCF_000517525.1 Limulus polyphemus | reverse complement strand
GAGCGAGCATGTTTGGTGTGACGGGGATTCGAACCCGCAACCCTCAAATTGCGAGTCGAGTGCCCTAACCACCGGGCCGACAAATATGTTCTAAGGTGCATTTATCTATAAAATCAGGGGACGCGAAATATACCTAAATAGCTATGCATATAGCATAAACAGTTCTTTTCAGCTCAGATATGTTTAAAACGCTGTATATGCAGGGTAAACGCTTCTTATACTATTATAAGAGATTCCAAGTGGCTATATTTTATCCGTAAAACGTGTAAATAATATTTACGCGCGTTTTTATTAAATCACGGATGAATTTAATATCATGAATGAGCAGCCAATTCTACAGCTTATGAATTTACACTGAATTGTGACACATAACGCATGAAACTTGTCTTATGATACGTGAAAGTTTGTTTGTTTGTTTGTTTTTAATGCACAAAGCTGCACAAGGGCTATCTGGGCTCTGCCCACCACGGGTATCGAAACCCGGTTTCTAGCGTTGTAAGTCCGCAGACATACCGCTGTGCCACTGGGGGGCAATACGTGAAAGAAATACAAAACTGGAGAAACATGTTTAATCCCCCCCAGTGGTACAGCGGTATGTCTGCGGACTTACAATGCTAGAAACCAGGTTTCGATACCCGTGGTGGGCAGAGCAGAGATAGCTTATTGTGTTGTTTTGTGTTCAACTTCAAACAAAGAAACTGATGATATGAGTGTAAAAAACAACAACAAAGAAGTTGAAATATTTTTTTTTTACAAATTATACGCATGTGATTTTTTCAGATTCACTGATTTCCCTTAGAGTTATTAGGTATGAGGAGGCTCACAAGAAAATGTTCTGTGAAGCAAAAATTCTAATTATCCCTTCTTGACTGAAAGAGATACTGGATACAAGTTAAACAGTGAAACTAGCTGCATTTCCAACAAGCAAGTATAAAGGATAAAAACAAGTGTATGTTTTGGGTAACTTTACTAAAGAGCAGGCAAGTCATCAAATATTTCTATAAATTTCAATTAAGTCAATCATGTTCCAGACTCAGAAAACATGACATTATATACGAAATACATGAATGTCCTTCTTCTTTGGTCACAAGCACTATCTACAAGACCGATGGACACTCTCGGTATAAAATAAGGGATTTAGTATTCTTGAGGTATCATCACCTGACTTGCCAGTAAGACAAATTACTGCTTATTTTTGTACACTATTCTCCACTTTATAGGAATCTTTCCCACGAGAAAGTGCACGTGACACCCTAATTGAAAGACTTAGTTCAGTAGGTAGTTATAGCGAAAGAAAATTAGTGGCTCTCTTGATTGACATTTTATTTTGGGAATATATATGTGTATTTATACACAAGATGTACAGAAATGTAGAAAAAATTATATTTGTTAAGGGGGGATAGGAAACACATAGTATGACTGTGTGCTATATGCATAAAAATAATATACGGTTCTATATACGGGTTTTATCTCATATATTAACTGGGATGTGTTAACGTTGATAAGTTTTTTTCTAATTTTGTAATGATAGTGACTGAATAGATTAATTTACACATTCACTTCATCATCTTTATCACTCAAGCACATTTGATGACAAAATGAAATGTTGATATGAATACTTAAAATCAATTCATATCTGTCGATTAGAAAATAAAATATTTCGTCAATAAGAAAAACTTTTGAAAAGTGTCGGATATTAAAAAAGAAAAAAATAGTGATTGAAAGGTAACTTTTGTCCTAATCTATATTAAGTTATGCTAAAACCATCTAAAATGAATAGGAGATTTTACTCACTGATACAGACTTTTTTCTTGGGCGCCTTCTATGAGTTTTGTTCAGTTCCATTCAAGTATAACTCAACATTCCAAATGAAAATGATAATACAAACATTGAAAGCATGTAAACAAATCTACCAATATGAAATATTTAAAGTCAATAAAATCAAGAACTTTTTATAAATAACTGGCAGGAAAAAAATTCACTGAATAAGTCGACTCGGTAAAATTTTAACTTAAAAAACGCATACTCTTCAAAAACAAGGCAAAATAAGCAATATAATTTAAATTGGATGTTTAGAGTTGCAGAATAAAAATAAAATACAAGTTTAAAAATTCCATAAATTGTTCCATTCATTCTTTTCACTGTTCCTGATTAATATTTTATTTTCTCTTTGCTTATTTTCAACAACACTTTTCTTGCAGCATTTGTGATTTAGCAAAGGACAATTGTTGAAAAATAAAATTCTAAGTTAGTAAGTCTAGAAGTTATAGCAAAATGCAGAAGACAAACAATTATAATTAGATATTATTGCACATGGGCAATAATACGAATTTAGTAATATTTCAGTGCAAGTTAATAAATATTCACTTTTCCTGCATTTCAGAAAAGAATGCAACATCGAAACATTTTATGTAAGCTAATAATCCAATATATTTCTACATCAAAGAGTTCACATTCTAATAACAAGATCATTCACTTCGCTTCATGATGATTGAATGTCGAAACCGTTATAAAATTTGCAATTTATATACATAATATTTTATTTGCAAAAATCAATTCAGAAACTATTAGATAATCCGCATTATTCTTTTAAAGTTCTTAAATTTACCATATTTCCGTACATAAACAAATTAATATTTTTCACAGAAACATGCCCCCCAGTGCCACAGCGGTATGTCTGCGAACTTATACCGCTAGAATCCGGGTTTAGATACCCGTAGTGGACAGAGCACAGATAGCCCATTGTGTAGCTTTGTGCTTAATTTCAAACAAACAAACACAGAAACATAACTGGCTGAACAAGTTGGCTGCATTGACTGCATCATCCGTGAAAGGCTACCAACTGGAAAACCATAGGTTGCACGACAGAAAGCCAGAATAATTACTGAACTACGAGAAAATCCACAAATAAAACGGATAATTAAATCCCACGGTCACGAAAGAAGAATTTATAGTAATTCAAATGATTTATTAATTAATTGAATGAAAATGTTATGGAATTATATTTGAAATTTCAGTGCTTTGTTAATCATTCACGTATTCATCCCTTGTTATCTTAATAAATTATTGAGAATATAATATATATTGAAAGACAGATACAGTGATACGTCTTGAATAAATATAAAAAATAATTAATATAGTTGATAGTAAATGGTTTAAAGAAGCTAAACGGAAGAAAATGCTTTTCATATATTCCTCATATCGATTGGTTAAACGGAGAGGAAAATCCTGGCTTTGTTTTGTTTTAACGTTAATATTAATCCAACAGTTCCATTCACTTTCCGCTCTGGCCTTAATATATTGTGTGGACGAAGTACGTTATAAATATTTTTATTTCTCTATTTTCAACGCATTACAGCTAACGCTAACAGATTATATATAATTACAGGTGGACTCTTACCAGGAGTAATTGTTTACTTCTCATGTAATAATGTAAGTATTGTTCATCTTCTACAAAGCATCTTATAAAAATAAATCACAAAAAGCATCATTTAAAGCGCTCACAGCTAATAGAGTAACATTTATGTTCTGCATTACCAACCGACGTGTGGATTATATCATTTAACGAAACTGTTAAGGTCGGTAGTAATAATGATTTATCACACTTACCCATGAGGTAAAAAAAAATCCTAATTTCTCTCTCTTTAAATAATGGACTAACACATTTTTAATAAGGTAGCATGTGCGTGTGACACTTGAAATCTTAACTACAAAACGTGAAGATTATCGCACGATTTTGAGTGCGAGGTAGCTCTACTAAAAAGTCGTTTGATGATTTCTTTCGGATTCATTGAAGCACGTCGTTGGTGTTTGACTCCTTTGGATAAAGTGACTGACTCGTGTTCCTTGGCTAGTTTTTCTTGGTATTGATGTTTTAGTCTTATCTGGTTCAAGATTCCAACCAGGAGTTCGTCTACATTGTGGTTAATGACTGCAGAAGTTTCGATGAACTTACAGCCAAAGGACTTGGCAGCTGCCCTGCCCTCTATAAGAAACAAGTATTTAAAGTTAAATATGTCAGAAATCTTAAATAACACTATGTAACTTTTCTAATTATCAAGCATTCAACTTAATATAATGCATTAAAAAACTATTAAACCATTTACTATTTGTCTATTCTAGTTTCTAGATAGGTTTTGTTCATATTCCTTAGGCTCAATTTGGTTGATGTTTGGACTGCGTTTCTGCGCTTGTAATTGCAAGAACAAACACCAGATGTCCCTTACTTCACTAGAATACATACTACTATATAATGGTTGGAGACAGCTTGAATGGGTAATG
>NW_013665638.1:1578391-1582457 GCF_000517525.1 Limulus polyphemus | reverse complement strand
AATACATTTGTATCTGCGTAGGATTTCCAAAAGAAAGAGTGTGTGACAGTGTTTCAACTATTTGTTGTTTGTTTTACACTTCTACAAACGAAGCCTTTCGCTCAGCACCAGAACTCATCACGCCACCTAGATTGCAATATCCAAAGTCTTAGTTGAAAAGCTGTTTAGGTTAGTCAGCTGTGAAACTTTATACTGTATAAAGAGTTGATAAACTATAATATTTAGTGAAAAGCCTCGTCGGCAGCGGCCTTAACAACGAACTAACGGTTGTGAAACCTATTATTTACACTTCTTACGGTTTCTCGGTGGTTCAGCGGTAAGTCTGAGGGCTTATAACCCTATAAATCAGATTTCTATATCCGCGGTGGGCATAGAACATATAGCTCATTTTGTAGCTTGTTTTGTTTGTTTGTAGTTAAACACAAAGCTACACGACGGGCCATCTGTGCCGTCCCCACCTTAGGTATCAAAACCCGATATTTAACGTTATAAATTCGCAGTCTTACCGATGAGCCACTGAGGGGAGAGGTTGAGAGAAATTAAAATTACGTTTGACGATTAGAACGAAAGAATGTTTAATCGATGTAGTAATATTACGCGCTTTATTTAAAACACCCGCGTAAAAATATAATCTTTAATATGAAGATAATTTAGAATAATAAATCACCAAGTTTATATTTCCGATGCAAATACAGGTTTATAAGATCAGTGATTGATAAGAAATTTTCGCTTCGGAAAGGCAGTTTATTTAAAGTGGTTTGACCTTATATTTAAGATCATTTAATAATAAGTTAAACACGTGAAATTTAGTTTTGCAATATAATAATGCATGCTTCTGGAAACCTTTTAAGACTAACAAATGATTTAATGCAGGTTTAGATAGTGTCTTAAGCGACAGATCGTTGAAAAACATTTACTTTGTGAATTATCTAGTATATATCTATATTCACTCCCTGATTATGAACAAACATGTTTACCAATCATTTTATTTTGTCCAGTGATAGCAGTTTTTTTAATTCAGATATTATTTTTCTCATGGAGTCGCGTAAAATAATTACGATGTCCAACGAAACTTATTATCCTTTCTTTAACCTCGTTTTGTTAAACAAAAACGAGACTTGTTCACATTTACGTAAAGAATTACTCCATTGTGTCTAGAATGTGGTTTAGTAGAAAGTTATAGAATTCTAATTTAGTTTAGTAGATAGATATTTCATGCGCATCTTACGAAACTTCTGTTTTATGTTGTTGTTTTGTTTTTTTTTCCTAACTTATGCTCTCGGTATAAGCCTTTTCTTGCCAGTGTTCTCTATATATAAGGCGAATGAAATTTTCTGGCGATCAGTAAGTAAAATCTGATAAAGGAAAAGGTACACTAATAAGCTTTTCAAAAAAAAAGTATATTAAAAAAGTTTCATTTTGAAGACGAGACGAGGAGAATTAAGATTACCTACTTTCTTTATCCCGCTTTATATATTAATGTAATAACTCTCATTAGAAATATTTTTCATTACATTGAAGCTAACGTATTGGGATAGGTACGTAGGATGGAAGATTTGCATATATATATTAATAGCTTCCTTTCCTATTATAATAATCTAACTTAAAAAATCCCTTAATAGCTAATGAAGTTATAAGCGGCTCGCGTGTTGTTACGGCTATTTGGCCTGTTATCTTTAACTATATTTATGCTTTCATTATAATACTGAATATGTAGTAAAGAAGATAACAATATCGTATGTATTTTCATTACAAGGTTTATGGGCATGGATTAACAATAAACGCACCTTGGTAGATTTTTTTTTGTTTGTAGTTAAGCAAAAAGCTATACAATGGGCTATCTTTGCTCTGCCCACCACGGGTATCGAAACTCGGTTTCTAGCAGACATATCGTTGTGCCATTTGGGGGCCAACTTGGTAGAACCTATATGATAACTCAAAGTTTTTGTTTGTTTTAATGCAAAAATACACAATGGCCTATCTGCGCTGTGCTCACTTTGATGTCCATCTGATGTCCAGAGGTAAGAGCTGAGCGATTTATTAATAATCTAAAAGCCGACCCCCCCCCCGGCGGGTTGGCGGTAAGTTTCAGGACTTACAAAGCTAAAAATTAAAGGTTCGATTCCTCGCGACGGACAGAGCGCAGATAACCCATTCTGTATCCTTGCCCTTAACAAAATCAACAAAGAAAAAAACAACCCCGAAAGCTGATAGAAAATGTTCCAAATTACGTCACCACTGTTCAGCTTTTGTGGCAGATTCTAGTAATTTTACTTCCAAAATAGTTTCGTCAAAGGTTCGATAAATAAAATATAATAAACATTGAGCCTCCTACTAATGGTTACCTTAATCCTTAACCGAACATTAATATCTGCTGACTTTATAAACCTAAATTATCAAACTGTCTAGGAATAAAGGAAACTTTCTCAATCTGTTGGGCCCGGCATGGCCATGTGGTTAGGGCGCTCGACTTGCAATCTGAGGGTCGCGAGTTCGAATCCCCGTCCCACCAAATATGTTCGCCTTTCAGTCGTGGGGGCGTTATAATCTGACGGTAGCTTTGCTCGAAATTCAAAACAAACAAGCAAACTCAATCTGTTGAATTAAGACGTTTATTACAAAGATTTTGAGGTTAAGGAGGTCGACATACAATCTGCGGGTGGTGGGATCGAAACCCATCACTGAACATATTCATCCTTTCAGACGTGGAACCGTTATACTATGACAGTCAATATAACCATTGTCTGGTAAAGTTTGTTTGTTTGTAGTTAAGCGCAAAGCTGTACAAAGGGCTATCTGTGCTCTACCCACCATGGGTATCGAAACCCGGTTTCTAGCGTTGTAAGTCCGTAGACATACCGCTGTGCCACTGGGGGGGGGGGCATTTCTGGTAAAAGAATAGCCATAGAGCTGGCGGTGGCTGTTGTTAACTAGCTGCCTTCTCTATCAAAGTTGGGGACAGCTGACGCAGATAGCCCTGGAGTAGCTTTGCCCAAACGTTCGGCAAACAAAATATTTTACTATATAATTTAGAAAAATAGAAGGGAGCGCCATTTGTTCTTCAAATACCTAATGGATTGTTATAATCAGAACTTTGAATCTTAACTATGAAAGGTGAAGGAGAGTAGATACTAACTTTTATTTCTTGTTTGTTATAAATAGCCAAACTTTTTGGAATGTTACAATATGGTGTACTTCAAAACAAAGTGAATAGGAATTAAGCACTCTATTGCGATAACTAAATTCCACTTTTTTACTCATTAAATACAGCCTTTTCAATATTGATTTCGCTTGTTTTGAAATTCGCGCAAAGCTACTCGAGGGCTATCTGCGATAGCCGTCCCTAATATAGCAGTGAAAGACTATAGGGAATGCAGCTACTCATCACCTCTCACCGCCAACTCTTGGGCTACTCTTTTGCAAACGATTAGTGGGATTGACCGTCACATTATAACGCCCCCACGGCTGAAAGGGCGAGCATGTTTGGTGGGATGGGGATTCGAACCAGTGACCCCCAGATTGCAAGTCGAGCGCCCTAACCACCTGGCCATGCCGGGCCACTGTGAGGGATCCAGTCAGCATTGGTACTATGCGC
Source organism: Limulus polyphemus (assembly GCF_000517525.1). NCBI lineage: Eukaryota > Metazoa > Arthropoda > Merostomata > Xiphosura > Limulidae > Limulus > Limulus polyphemus. Next base: position 1,578,862 of record NW_013665638.1, on the reverse strand, counting down.
GGAGATAAGTGTATTTATTGCAACGTAAGTCCAGTGTTAGGTTAGTTATTGCATCTTATATATGAGTGAGTTATGTGTTTTGTCGAAATATTCCACTGTAAAACAATAACTTATTGGTAGAAAATATCGCAAGCTTGTTGAGTATCAGTAATGGACACTTTGAAACTCAAAACATAAGTAGGAAAGATTAATTGGACTTTCAACCTAAATGATCTCTCAAACTGTGGGGCGTCCCTTGGGGGTATAACCATGTGTGTTTTTTTTGTGGTGGGGGGCGAGAAAAGCGTTATGAAAACGTTTAGTTTTTTGTAAAGCTACGTTTACTGTTGTCACCATTGGCTGTATATATATATACACACACAGCGTGGTCATAAATAAATAGACACCACCTTTTCAGAAAAAAATGAAATTTTTCAGTCATATTCAAATGAACTGATATATTTATAATTTAATTAATATCTAGTAGATCTT
>NW_013665638.1:1569971-1577391 GCF_000517525.1 Limulus polyphemus | reverse complement strand
TATATATATATATATATATATATATACATATATATATAACGTTTGAAATGAGTTTGACGTTTTTTTTTGGGGGGGACAAAATGTATTACAGAGATGAAATAGAGGCGTGATATAAAGAGAAACATTGGGCTACATGGCCTGGTCAGAGTGTCTTAAAGTTCCAGGTATAGCAATTCCTCGTTTTGAATTAATTAATGACAACAGAAAGGTCAACCAGCATCATATATCGAACCTCGGATCTTCTAATCGGAAATCCAACTAGGAAAATGATCAAGTGTGACTGAACTGCTGAGTTAATAAACAGTAAAACAAAGTTTTACATTTGATGGAAAGAAATGCAATAAATCGCTAAATTGCAGATTGACTTAGAAGTGTAAGTGTAAGTCGGGAACTTTTATCTGGCCCACCAGAGAACTGAAGCTTTCATTACCAAGTGAAATGGTAAAACCATCTAGCGATAAACAAGCGAAATTTTTTCAAGAATTGCAACTTTAAACTGCAGTGTCATTAATCTTCCCTATAAGGAGTATTCCTAAAGGCACGTAAAGTCGACAACAACTAATAACTAGTTTAATTGCTCTATGTGCTAATAGTAAAAAAAAAAATATTATTATTCCAATATCAAAGTTGTATTACAATTTGCCAAACAGAAGGCAGTGCTAGAGCACTTAAAAAAATCTATATTAGTGTATGACGCATAAGCTTACGAAACACCCTTTCAAGAGTGATGAGACTTCTGTAAACTCTAACTGTGCCGTAAACAAATGCACAATTAAAATTAGTATCAGTTTTATTGAATTGTCGACCTTATCACATTTATTAGTCTGAAGATAATATCAGTATTGGTGAATACTTTATAGTGTCTAAGCTGATGAAGTACCAGTAAAAATTTACAATCTTCAATGAGATATTGCCATGATATACTTTGTTAATTGCCTCCCCTGTGGGTCAAAAGTATGTTTACGAACTTACAATGCTAAAATCCGGGTTTTAACTTCCCGCGGTGGGCAGAGTGTAGCTATTCTATTGTGTAACTTTGCGCTAAAACAACATCAATATCCGTTTCGTTACTGACAGGACAGAGGCAATAAATTTCCGAGCCCAAACGGCAAAAGTAATCAGTTTATCTGCTATAACTCAAGACTTCAAATAATCTAACTTGACTGTTAACGAACAGGTGAGTTATTGTTTTCTTTATTATGGGTTTTAAATAAAACCCATTAACATTTTCTGATATTTATGTAAAAAGTACAACATTAAAAAAGCTCACGTCCTTATCTTATTCGCTGAACAGACAAGAGAGCTTGATTATTAATACAAACAGATGATTACTTAACGAGCCTGGTTAGGGCGTTCGACTCACAATCTACTGGTCGCGTGTTCGGATATGCTCGTCCTTGAAGCCGTGTAGGCTTTATAATGTGATGGTTAATCTCACTTTTCGCTGGTAGCTGTCTTCCCGCTAGTCTCTCAGTTGTAAATTAGGAACGGCTAGCTGTGATAGTTCTCGAGTAGTTTTGCGCGAAATTTAACAACTAATCAACAATAACTTTACAAAGTTATCTCACAGTTTAGATACTTCTCATCCAGAAAACTTTAAACATAAGTCACCTAAAAAAAAAAACATTAACTTTTCACAAATACTAAGTTAGTATAATTTAGCTTGCATAAATGTAAAATACCTAAAATAATTTAATGTTGTTTTATTTTATTTTGCAAATTTGAATAAAGATCAGCGATTGGAGATTTAGTCAGACAATGCCAGATAATATATGTAAAGGAAAAACGTTACTTGAAGATCCCATGACAACGAAAACAACATGTACAAGGTAAAAAAAAATCACCTAGTTTGTTTTGTTTTTTGTTTTTGATTATGCACAAAGCTACACAAGGGCTATCTGTGCTCTGCCCACCACGGGTATCAAAACCTGGTTTCTAGCGTTGTAAGTCCGCAGACATACCGCTGTGCCACTGGGGGCAAATCACCTAGAATTACAATTGGGCATGGGCTAGTGTTTAGTGTGCTCGGACCGTGAATCCCACGGATCATGGTACGCGACCCGTTACCGCAAAAACTCACTCTGGGGCAGTGGATGTGGTATAACAGTAATGTTCCAAACCCACCATTCATTCAGACAAGAGTTGGCGGTGGGTGTTGTTGACTAGCTGTCTGCTCTCTAGTCTTTCAGTTCAAAATTAAGGATGACTATGTGTACTTAAACATTTGTTTACTGAACGCGAAAATTCTGAAACAAAAGAAACAGACCCGAAGTTACTGCATTTCGGCAGATAGGTTATATAAACAAAACTGTTTTACAAGTGTAATCGGTGAGTGTTGAAGATGTTCGAGGGAAAAGTGACAATATTGAATAAATACTCAAAATTAAGACAGTACATTGAAGAAAAAACGTTGAAAATAGACACATTTAAGAAGAAATAAAAACTAACAAATAATTATTGTTTTTTTGTTTTTTTCAACGTGAACAATATGTAATGAAACAGACCAACCTACACAAAACCGAATAGAGAGATACTTACCATTAGTAGACACTGTTCTCAGTCGAACAAGGTCTGTTTTATTTCCCACTAGGATAACAACCTTGTTTGTTGTGTCCACGAAGTTTGTTAGGAATTCTAAGTACAATCGGATCATTTGGAAACTAAGCCTATTAGAAACAGAGTACACCACCACGTGGACATCACATGTCCGAAAGGACATATGATCCATCGGCTCCTGCGAACATAATAGAAATATTTGTACTGTTTGAAAATTTCACTTCATTGTGAAATAAACCTGCAATAATAACCTAATTTGTTTTTTATTGTTGTTTTGTTTTTGGAATTGTTTACTGTACTATTTACATAATTTGTTTTCATGCATTTGCTTCTGGTAAATGTCCCTGTTTCAAGCATTTTCTAAAAGATTCATATCTACTAGTCATACATCTGGTTATAAAAACAGATGTCGCTGATTTTATAAGATGACTGAATGTCATCGTGTTCATGTTATATGTGTGTCTGGTTGGATTTAAAAAGGAAGAAGAGAGACAAAAGTGAACGAAATATTGGATGAATGGTTCTGAACTCATTTCTGGAAAACACTATTATAACATTATAATATTATCACAATCAGAAAGATATTTTATAAACACATTATTACAACATCGGTGTGTAATTTTTCTAAAACTTTGGCTGTCCTGTTCATCCCTGTTTAAAATTCCCAATGCATTTATAATATAAAACCCCACTAAAATAGTAGATATTGCCTTTACTGCTACTTACAGTTTTTTTATTTCAATTCATGGGTTAGAACCAAAGCAAGTAAATTCAAAACCCAGGTATTCTTAACATAATAATTATAATATTATTTCTCTGTCAACTTTGAAACCATTGCAGCTATGTACAAAAACTAGCTTGTTCAGAGTGCTAATCAAAAGCTCAAAAACATTTTGTGAATGGTCTTATTTATACCAAAACTACAATCTGCAAGTTGTTGATTTTGTGAATGGTCTTAATAATACCAAAACTAAAATCTGTAAGTTGTTGAATGGTCTTATTCATACCAAAACTACAATCTCTACATTGTTGATTTTGATAATTTATTCATTGCACTATTTGTTTATGTTTCGTAGTTTTTACTGCTAAGATATTTTTCAGATAAACGAAAACAGAGACTTTTGGATGAGTACACTATACTTGCTAGTCTTTTTCAAATCGATGCTTTGATAAATGTTTAAGTAGCAATTAATGATAAGAATCATTAGTGTTCTAAATATATTTCTAATTAAAATATCGAAGTTTCAATCTCAGATATTAATCCTGTAAGTATCAAAATTAAAGTTTTGTAGCGTAAAAGCGCCGTGCTGTAAGCATTAGCGACACAGTAAATGTCCCTGTTTCAAGCGTTTTCTAAAAGATTCATATCTACAGGTCATAAATCTGGTTATCAAAAACACACGAGATGGTTCTGCTTGTCTTCTTTTTTATTGTAGAGTTTTAGTTATCGCTTGTATTAGAGATAAATGTGATGCCGTAATTTCTGCAGCCTTCCTTATTTCATTTACTCATCCAATTAGCTGATCCAGGTACCTGTGATTACTTAGATTTGGTGCAATGAAATCAGTGATTAATGACCCATTTGTACTTTGAGCTCTAATTCGCACTTAGCTAATGCCATTTGACTGGGGGATTTTATTCAACGCTGTATCCGTACCGTGTTCTAATATAACTCATTTAAAGCGAAATTGCTCACACGAAAACTAAACGCAAATCTCGGTAATATTTATTTCCTTGAATTCAGTTAGGTTTGCCATAATTTTAAGCGGATAAAGTAAGGATTCTGAACAATTCCTATAATTATAAGTATGTGAGGTAAGAAGGTTATGTTTATTAGTGTCCTAAAATATATAAGCCTTATACATATTACTCCACTGCCTGTAGATAACGAAATGTAATTTACTACTTAATAGGACTATGCAAACTACTTTTAATCTTTTTTATAAATCCTCTAGCCAAATTTTCTCAACTTTGAACCTACTTTTCCTCTGGGGTCCACGACCGATGATGGGGTGGGGGTATTTTTTTTTTAATTTCGCTCAAAGCTACACGAGGGAAGGCAGCTAGTCATCACCACCCACCGCCAACTCTTGGTCTACTCTTTTATCAACGAATAACTGGATTGACCGTCACATTATAACGCCCCCACGGCATGTTTGGTGTGAGTGACGGGGATTCGAACCCGCGACCCGCAGATTACGAGTCGACTGCCCTAACCACCTGGCCATTCTTAGTTCTAGCCACGGAGCAACTCCAAGCGCTTTTCACCTCACAAAATTTAATTTCAAATTTACGTATACCGATGAGTTTTTCCGTCGTTGGTGCTTTGTTCCTAGACGATAAAGCAAATTCCTAGAAGGTTTATAAAAAATAATCCAAGGTTTTCAGTTCAGAATTTTATGCTCAGCAACAACAACTGTGTCATTGACAAAAGGAGAAAAAAGAAACTGAAAAAAATAAATAATTATCTGAGTTCAACTGAATGTTGTTCGTTTTTTACAGATTCTATGTAAGACCAACTAATAATTGGTTCTTTACTTAACTACTGTTTTTTGTAACGAGTCTAATGGGGAAAAATAAAGACTTTCGTATTCATAATTTTTAATATTCTAATTTGTGAGACCGTCTGGCTATCGCAATCATAGTCCATATCTGTAAACTTAAATATTATTCTGGTTTTTTAATGCAGAAACTTTGTGTTCTCTTTAATCTTTCTTTGCTATCTGGTTGCTTCTCCTTCGTTGGAAACACGTTATCTTGACAGTTATCCTCAAGAAAAATGGAATGTCCTCCAATCCAAAAAACTATTTTCCTTTTCGTTTACTTAACTGTATTGGTAAATTGCTTGATAGAATTCTACTTAAGAGAGTTTTCTCGTAGCTAGAAGCAAACAACAATCTTTCTGATATAAGAATGGCCGCCAAAAATAACATATCCTTTTGTTCCACGAGCCGAATCAGTTAATAATGGATTTAGCGATTTAGCAGAAAAAGAGACAACGTCGTTGTTGTTTTTAGATATTAAAAACCTTCCGATTCTATTTGGCATAATAATTTACGCTTTGTAATAACTAATTATAAATCACCTGTCCAAATCATCCGAATTATTTAAATTTTTTATGTAATAGATCCTTTCAACTCAAACTTAATAAATGTATTTTTCTATAGTATTCAATATTATTGCGACGTAAGGCGATGTTAAATTCTTCGTCCTTTTTTTTTTTTTTTCTCTTTTTTTCCCAAGAATACTCTCGCTTATGCTTCCCAATTCGCCGACGACATAGCTGTTTGGAATTCTTCTTATCGCTGCTGAGAGAGTTCAAAACTTTTAGACAACATTTCCGATTGATGCTCTCAATAGCAAAAACAACCCAAAAAACGCATACTATTACTGATTCTTACTTTAATAAATTACAAAAACTTCAAGCTATTATATTAGCATATTGCCTGCCAATCTGCACACCTAATTCATATGTTCATAAGTATTATATTTTTTCCCTTCAATCCAAATTGTCTCTTTTCACGCGAGGGTTGGCTCTGTGATAGAGCTCTGGATTTTGGGGTCTGTCTAGCCGGGCTCAAATATATATACGATACCATAAAATATTCCCCAACGCCACTTAAAGCGTGGATGCTAAGTGGTAGGATGCTGCTGACTGACTGCCTTCCCTCTGGCCAGTAGTTCAAAATACAAATACAAAATTGCCTCTCCTCTCTACAAGGAAATTCTTCAGAAAATGCATAAAATAAGAATTTCTTAACAAAACAATTTCATATTTAGCTGCCACACTTTATTAGTGGAACAAATTAGAAATATGCTTGCAACGAATCGTTCCCAGTGGCTCAGCGGTAAGTCTGAAAGCTTTTAATGTTAAAATCCGGGTTTCGATACCAATGGTGGGCACAGCAAAGATAGCTTATTGTATAGCTTTGTGCTTAACAATAAACAAACAAGTACAATGTACCAACTACCAAACTTTATTTCACCCAAAACACACGATCTTGTATTTTTCCTTCGTCTCCTCCAACGTACACCAACTCATCATACAATTTTCGTCATTTCTCCGTCCGACTATAAATCATCATTGGTTCTAAATCATCACTTATTTCGGCTGCGATAATCCTTTAACACACTTCATGCTGAGAATCCGTCAGTTTCTGAGCACCAGGATCATCTTCCGAAACACCTAGCAGTGTCAGCATTTCTCTAGATTATATCTTAACATGAATGTACTGTTAAGTTATTGATTGGTAAAATAGAGGTTCATAGATTAAAGTGTTTGTTTGTTTTGAATTTCGTGCAAAGCTACACGAAGGCAGCTAGTCATCACCACCCACCGCCAACTCTTGGGCTACTATTTTACCAACGAATAGTGGGATTGACCGTCACATTATAACGCCCCCACGGCTGAAAGGGCAAGCATGTTTGGTGTGACGGAGATTCGAAACCGCGACCCTCAGATTGCGAGTCGAAAGCCCTAACCACCTGGCCATGCCGGGCCAGATTAAAGTGATAAAATAAACTAGGTATTTCAAAATAAGATTACTTTTGGTGTCATCGCTGTTATCCAGCGCTAATATATAGATTGACTTTTCTCGGTAATATTATAATTATAATATTATAATTTAAATGGAAACATTTATGCATGATAGGGATATTCAGTTTATTTTCGAAGTTCCGTATATCATAATTTTAATGTAAATCGGCACCATTATGGGAATCTTATTTAAAGCAATAAACTTGTTAAAACGATTTGTTTGTGTGTTTGTAATTAAGCACAAAGCTACACAATGGGCTATCTGTGCTATGTCCACCACGGGTATCGAAATCGGATTCTAGTCGTTGTAAGTCCTCAGACATACCG